>NC_050526.1:28612263-28619610 GCF_002922805.2 Oryzias melastigma
AAAATGTCTATGTCAAACTACTGTCTCTTATTCTCTAAAAATAAATATAACTAAAATACATTAAAAATTAAACCAGAAACTATTATTTTGACTGTTTCTTGCAGTGACATTGCAATGTGCTCTATTCTGATCAAATCAATCAACTGTTTGTTTCACTAAACAAAACATGTCAACCATCAAAAACAGATAGAGGTTTAAATTCTTTCTAACATTTAATTTTAGTAATATCTGGATCAGGTTTCATGTTTATCCTAACAAATGCACATTATTCTGCAAGAGAAGGAAAGCTGAACCAAATACCAGGACTCAAAAAAGCAATCAGGTGATGAAGTAAATACATTTTCTTTGCTAAAAAAAAAAATGACAAAAGATGTTAAATAAAAGTCAAAGCTAAAACAGTTTAAAGAATAAACAAAAAAAAAATACTAAAAAAAAATAAAAATATTAGAGTTATTTTGAAAATAGAAAACTTCACTATAAATCCCTCCAGAAATGTGGTTGAACAAAGTGTTAAAACATGCTTGAATTTAATTCACATTTGACTGCATTTTTGTTTTTCATTTTATTCTTAATCATTTTTGAAATGAGGATGTAAAAGTTTCTCCTGCTAACTGAAGATCTTATATTGGCTTCTCTTAAGGCAAACCTCTGGCCCATATTTCCTCTGCTCTGTGCTGCCTGTGATCCGTCAATCTAGCTGGTGCCTCTGCGATGAAGCATATTTTAGAAGATGTGATCTTCATGCTGAAAACTTCTCAAGGCCTGCCACTCAATTATCATCAAAGCAGCCTGTCATTTATACTTGAGGACATGTTTACACTGTTGCTGCCTTTTGATTACTTCAGGGAGGCGACACATTAAAATTCTATGTGATTAGATCTTCTGATTTCAGAGTGATGAAGCTACTTGGATGAGTGATGAACCATTTCAGAAAGACTATAAGTCCAGATGCCATGAGTCAGCTTCAAGACAATGTCCCCTGGATGATTGAGAACCCTTTGATAGTCAATAATTGCTTCCCTCCTATCAGTCAAAATCTATCTAAAATTATGCAGAGTATGTTTTTAGAAGACAACATTTTCATAAACTGCAGCTGTTTAAGAATACTAGTGTGATCAGGTTATTTTTTAGCTTATTTTTGTAAAGGACTTAGCAACAACCATAATCAGAGAGTGTTGGGTTAAAATAATGGATAAAACTAAACATCTTCAGGGAAGTTGAAATGCTTTTATTCTCTGGGATAAGAAAGATCGGCTTCTGGCCTGTGTCTGTTCTCCTCTCAGTCAGTCTTACTTCAGCTCTCCTCCAATCATGGTGGAAAGGCAGAATTCGTCAGACAGGACAATCAGGACAGGCGTGATTTGACAGAGTGAGCGGTCATTAATCAACCTTGTGTTTCTTTTTTTTTTTTTTTACTTTTCTTTCAGATTTTAAGTGTCTGTGGCTTGTTAACCCAAAGACCTGGGCAGAAAAGTGTGTTTTTTATCTTTTTGTGATAAATTCTGAAAACCAGTATTATCAGTTTTCAGGTCACATAAAATCCGAGTAGACTTAAGGAGTTCTCTGAAAGAGAAGAATTCATGATCTACAGAGAAAAATTAAGGAAAGAAAACTGAAAATAATTTAAATAAACTGACTGCCCCTACAGAAATCACAAAAAAGATTGATCCCATGATTAACCCAAAAAAATCCTAAAACCATTAAAAACACGAGCAAACTAGTTGTTTGCATAACACTCTATATAAGGGAAAGACACGAAATGCAAAGTATTGCATAATGATCAATTGTAATGTCTCCTCCTGAGCCTGTCTTCTTTGATTTGTGCCATCATGGCTGCTGGTGTCTTGATCCCTGCATCTGCATAACTCCCTCTGTGAGCGCTGTGGGCACAGGGGAGGACAGAGATGAAACAGAGGCAGCAAGTGCAGAAAATCCTCACTGATTTCTCTAAAACCATCACAGCCCATATGGGACTTTATTCTGCTAGGTTTGAGGACGTAGTCCAATTAACAAATTCAAAACTTTATTTATAGCGATTTTCACACTGCATATGTTCAAAATGATAAAAAAAAATCACATAAAACAGTAAGATTTCCCTAAATAGCTATGTTTTTTTTATGTGAATGCCTCAAAGATTCAAGATACAAACACATACAAATGTACAGACACAAAAAGGCTAATTGAATCTGAAAACAGACAGATAAGATCAGGAAACAAACAAGCTGTGAAGACAGAAGACATGAGAACAAACCAAACATTTGACTCATCAGAAGTCTGCTCATAAAGCCCGTCAGATCTGGACGGGGTCTCTACAGCGTGACAACACCTCTCCTCCATATTTCAAAAAGCCTGGCCTGATGACGGCTGCGCCGCATGTCAGAGTGAATCATGATGTCACACTGAAGGGAGAAATCCCACCAGATACCCTTGATTTACTTCTCACATCCAGGCAATTGAACATCTGCAATATGAATATTAATGAAAGTAAATGAACCGTGTGGCAAAAGAACCATCATCTGTGTAATTTGCATCAATGTTCTTATTACTTCTGCTGGTATGAAATTGGTTCTAAATTACCGCCATGTAATTGCAAAATGAGACATCATTTTATGCTCAAACTGAATAATTTCTACACACTGGGAAACCACGTCTGATGGTAAAGCTTTACTTAACAGAGCTGGAACAAAACAGTTTACAGATTGGAAAAAGTCTGTTGGATAAATCATATGAATGTCAAGGTTTAAATGTTGACTTTGACCTTGTCTTCCTATGGGCAGAATCATTCACAAGAATCTTTTACATTTAACTCACTACTACAACTCAGAGAGAAAACAATACATCTGGATGATGATATTCAATGGTGAGCATCATCGCTCCATAAGAGACGGAAAGAAAAAAATACAACCCCTTTATTATATTGAATGGATGTTTTATGAGCTTAGAAGTTTCCTAAATGAGCCACTCAAAAGAAGGCTTTATCAGCTTTGTGCTGACTGTATGTTTCTGTGGAGCAATAAAGGTGGAAAGCAGTTGAACTGCTTTGACGCAGAGTAGGAAGTATAAAAGCGACAATCTATTATTAAAGGGTGGTTAGTTAAATGCATTTATCTTTGCACTTTAAGTATAACTCTTTAACTAACTCAAACGTAGCTTTTGATCACATCCTTTTAATCAGAGGATGTGCTGTTGTCATGGAAATAACTCTTAGAACACTCCACTCAGGCAAAAGAGTTTCAATACTTTTTATAATTAACCCAACATTTAAAAAAAAAAAAAATTGTGAAGTATGTTTGGAATTCTGTCCAAGTCTACAAAAAATAACAAAATGATTTACTTTTTGAGTTCCAGCAATCAATGAACCGTGCAATGAGTTTATGCTGGAACTGGTACAAATCCACATCAGAGTTAAAATCATTCATCACTTGGTTAAATGAGTATGCTTGGCTTTAGAAATCACAAACAAAAATATTGAACACAGGAGGTTTTTTTCTTGTTATAAGTGAAAAAGTCTGCCAATAGAAAAGGTGGAATGTGCAATGGTAATATTTCTTCAAGTAAATCGCTATGTTCTGCATTTTAAAGTCAAAATTAAAATGTGAAATCTGCTATTAACACTCACATTCAGATATATTGATTTGGTGATTGGAAATGTCTCTTAAAATAAGCTTTTGTTGCTCAAAAAATAGTTTTACATCTTTAAAGGATTAATACATTAATATTAATATACTTTTCTTCCAAATATTTTTTTTCTATTTGAAGTGTTATAACAATCCTTTCTAGATAATAAACATCTTAAAATATGGACAGAATTTATCATTTAAAGATAAATTTGTCTTAAAAAATGGAATCAAAAAAGCTATTCAAGTATTTGATTCTTGAAACAAAACCATCCACACAATGTCATTCGAATTTAATTATTACAAAAAAAATAGATGTGTTTTATATTAACTATAAGAATAAATAGACAAAGTGAGATTTGGTGTTTTTGCAGTGTTCTAAAAGGGACTAAATTAAGCTTCCTAAAGTGTGTGGTTCTGGTCGGTCATGGACCGGGTCAAACAAGGTTTAAATAGAACATTTGTAATTTTACTTTTAAAACATTCTTTTGGTGCACTCAATTATGCTGAAGGACCATTTTTTCTCTTATTCTCAAAGACTGAAGATTTCAAAAGACTTGCTAGCATGATTGAAAAAAAAAAACAATTTTTACTGAAAAAATAATATATATTTTTATATAAATATATATAGTTTTAAAGGGATGCAGTTTTATTTCTGCTAGAACTCAATTTTCCGTGTGGACTAGAGGTTTTATGCAAATGAGCTCCAGCCCCTAGAACAAAAAACCCATTAAATGCTCTTTAAAGCTTTTGCAGCACACTCAAATATTTTCATCCATAAATGGAGGAATGGGATAGATGGATCTTTGTTACTCCATGCATCATACTAGCTATTAAACCAGCACACTCCAGTCCATTTTTGAATCCAAGCAAATCTGAAACCGAGGGAAATGAGTCAGGAAGACACCAAACACGGAGCAAACAAGGCTATTAGAAAGTGAATGATGTGAATGCATCCACACAAAAGAACCAAAGCATCAGAAAAATACACTCAGAGAGCTAACTTCTATTATTTTCATCTTTTCTGAGAGTAGAGAAGGACTGTGTAATGCATAGAGATTTTGGAGTCAAACGAACCTGACCTGAGGAAACCTCCAGAGAGGCTTTTGCAGCAGACACCACATCATGTTTCACATAAACTCTGCTTAGTGATGCAGCTGTCAGAGTAAACCATTACTGCTCCGCTGTGGCCTCCCCCTCTGTGTTTTATCATAATATAATAAACGACAAGGTGATTCGCCGTCTGACACGGAGAGCTGTTAAAGAAAGACAGCACCCCTCCACCACCACCACCGCCACCACCCACCCAGGAGATGAGCAAACCGAGAACATTCAACCATGAAGTCAACAAAACTATAAGATTATTGTCAACGGGGTGAGCAGGTACAGCTTCACAGCTTATTAGTTACATAAAGAGAAGACTGTATTAAGATGAGATGAAGGCCATTAAAGCTCTTCTAAAGGAGCTTTAGCCTTTCAAGGTGTTGATGAAAGCTTCCACTAAATGCATTCATTCTGTTCTGTTTAATGCAGATTCGGCTCACAACTTATTCTCAAGTTTATTGTACAAACTCATTTGAAGGTCTTTTTGGAAGAATTGCAATGTAAAGTGAACATGTTTGTTGGTGATAGCAGCAATAACGCAGTTAAATCCTGTCAAATTTAAAACCATATGAAGATAAAAGTGCTTAACAAAAAGACATATAACCACACACAAAAAAAACAGAAAATTATAAGACTTGTTAGAAACCAACAATAATGTTTTTTCTTAAATAGCAATTCTTTGAGGGACAATTTTTGTGTATTTAAAGAAAATCTGCAGATGGGGTAAGAATATCTGGCTTCTTTCTAAAGGGGTCTGTTTTTGCAGTGTGGAATGCACGCAAGTTGGCAAATAAATGCATGAAAATAAATCCCTTTCTAACAGTAAATCTTGCCAACATCGTTTTAGCTATGATTTCATAACCCCCCAAAATCACATCAGAGCCTCCAACAAACATGCTGTTCTCTAAAGCGGCAGTGAAGCAAACAACATTTATATAAAACTTAAAACTAATCATAATTGGTAAAAAAAAAAGATCACATACAAAAATCTTCTCTAGGAGAAAACAAAACTTAAATATTGGATGTTGATTATCAGTCTTTGCACGCCTAGTTGGAGAAAATACCATCATATTGGATGGAAAAATGAAAACTTGTTACCAAATAGACCGAAAACAATGTTTTTCATGTTAATAAAATTTTAATTTGTATTAAATAATTAAAAATGCCAGAATTTAAATGTGCAAATATAAAAATAAATATGTTTCAACTTTTACTATTAACTAACTATTACAACTACTTGAGGGATATTTCAGAGGAAAGCTATACTCATACTTACACACTTAGTACAATTAAATACTCCATCCATCTCTCCCATGGAGTGATGAAGGCAGAGTCTACAGGAATCCAGACAGACCATTGAATCAAAGCAAGAATAATACATGTGCAATACAATCAACAGAGGTTTACAACTGATATGTCAGATATAGGACAACTAGGCATCGAATTATAGATTGCTTGAAAAGGGAGTAGGAGGAAGGGAACATTCAATTGTCCATTTTTATTTTTTCAGCAAAGGATTTAGTTGAGATAAAGAATGAGCTTGGATTCCTGTTAGAGTAAATATGACCTGAGTGGACCTTTGTGAACGGTGATGGAAGATCAGTGAGGATGTGATCAAATCATCCCATCAAAAGATGGCATCCTGCAGCAGGTGATCTAAAGGGACAGAGCAGACTTTTTTATTCATCCCAGTGAAAGTGTCATAATCTGTGGTGAGTGTTGCTTGGCATGCTCTCTGCTCTCCCAGTCTCTAACCTGGTGTGCCTAATCACTGTCAATTGTTTTACCTGTGAGCTACAGTATTCAGGACTGACAGTTCCTCACACTCCCCACACACCTTGGTGTCTTAATCTGTCTTTTCTGCTTCTTAGTTTCAGCCTTTGGATTATGGATTTATTTGCCTCGTTTCATGATAACATCTCAGGAGTGTTCCTTCTCCAATGGGATCTCTATCCTTGTTACTGAGAAGTTTCAGCATAAGAAGAAACTGGATTATCTTTTGTTTGGAACTGGACATATATTAACTCTTTTCCTTTGGTTTTAGGCTCCACTGTGTAACTGGTGGAGAATTTAAGTGTTGGACATCCTTAACCCTGTAAAGCCTGAACCATTAAAGAATTGACAGAAAATTCCAGTTCTTTGAACTTGGACCCTTTACTGGTCCCTCTGAACAAACAAACAAAAAAAATTTCTAATATGATTTTTTATATATGAGTTTCAATTTGTATCATATTTGATACATCAGGCCACAGAGCTCAAATATTCATCTCTTCCCGAACTAATAAAAACATGGCAAGACCCAAACAAATACAACAAATTTGAAGTTAAAAACATAAAAGGGCTACCATAATGCAGCAATGAAAAATCAATCAATGGAACTGACTGGGTGGAAGTCAGGAACCTATTTATTTTGCATGGTGCTAGGCCTGAAAACAGTTTGTCCCCTTGTTCAGACAAAGATGTACTCTGCATTTTTGACAGTAAATCTGGGTAAAGTGACCTGTGCATTGCTTGCATCTGTTTGGTTTCCTATGTTGAGTAATGTTCAAGGCCACCCTTTCTCACATCAGAGGGTACCTCAGTGGTTTTTCTCTTGCGGGAGAGGTTAGCACTGTTTCTGTAGAGG
>NC_050526.1:28620107-28637656 GCF_002922805.2 Oryzias melastigma
TTTTTCAGGTAAAAAAATGTCACACTACTCTTGTGGAGGGCTGACAAACTCATGTATCAAATATGATACGTTTGGCGTTATAGGGTTAAATAAGCATGAATATATATAATTTTTGTGTGTGCTCTCATGTCTATGATAGCTATCTCACAGCTGTAACCATCAACTCAAGACAAATGTCTCATTGTTTTACTATTTCCCAACAAAGTATTATCCCTCTACTGCAGTTCGTGTTGCTTTCTGATTGCTGCTTCACATTCTTTCATATAAAGTAAATGCCCATAAAACATGTGTTAAATATTTTATAATTGTAAGCATCCAAATGTTATTTTTACCCCACAGCTTTTTGGTTAACTTAATTAATGCTTCTTGTGAGTTTTGTATTTAGCACAGAAATCAAGAATGGTGCCTGATCTTTATTATTAAACCTCCATTCTATCCCATGTTATTGTATATATGCACATGTAAGTGCACCACTGCTTATTTGAAACGCTGATTAATCTTCTGTAGGATTTTTGCTGCACTTTTAGAGAACCAAACTCCAGGAAAAACACAGGTATGACAGATTACCTGTCCAGATCCAGAAATGCTAAATCAGTCAGGAATTAGGACATTGAAACAATTATTTCCACTCATGAAAGCAAGAAATGAATCTGGTTAGATTGATCCAACCCTTGTTTCCTGCAGTCCTTATTATTCTGTCTGTGAAAACGTGGGTGTGATTTTGCAGAGGTCAGGATGATGTCAAAAAAGACTCCTGGAAATAATGGTTTCTGTTGAAAAAAAATGTTCTAATTGTTTGTATTATTTTGATGTGATAAAAAAACAATGTAGCTTATGAAACTAAAATGTGAATGGATTTCTTTCATTCTTGTTTACATTTTTTTACACATTTATTTTACACTTGATTATCTTGCAAGAAAAACAAGAAATCTGGAAAACTTCACCTGCACTGTTAAATTCCAGGTATTTGTCTGAGTCAAACTGGTTGAATTTTAGACTAAAGATGTACTGGATTGATTTTAGGTCACTGAATCAGATTGAATCAGAAAATTCAAAATAAACCAAAATCAACCATGAATCAAATCGGCAACCACAAATTATGACATGAATCAAATAGTTAAAATAATCTGTCCTACCCCTATTTTCTTTAAGCATGTCCTCCATTATTAGAAAAAGGCCATAACATGTTAAAAGCACATTTTTTTTTTATCAGAGTGGGTCTTAAAGGGCCCAAAGTCAGTCCTCGAGGGCAGATGTCCCACATGTTTTCCAACCAATCAGCCGTTGAAGCTCCTTACTGGCCAAATACACCTGATCCAGGTAATCAGCAGCAGGTAAGGCAGGATTTCTGGGACACCAGCAGGTGGCCGACCCTCAAGGACTGACTTTAGACACCCCTGGCCTATATCATGCAAAATCCACTTTTTTTGAGGGTAAAACACAGACAGGAGGACGTTGTGAAATGGGCGGCACACAAAAGGAGCGAAAGGCGGAGCCTAACAGATTGAGTCTTCTTACTTCCAAGTAGGAAAAGAGCTCTCAAAAATAACTCTTGTTCTTTAGTGTGCCAATGGTAGTATATTATTATTCTATATATATATAAATGGATATAGTTTAGTCTGAAAGGTAATCTGTTGAATATGTGGGCTTACAACTTTAAGCATTTTGTGCATCATAATGAATCTGTAACCTAGAGATGGTTTCTTCCTTCTGTTTGTTAAATGCTACTGAGATCTTTTACTAATATCATAGAATATGGATTCATAGTGTTTTCTTTATTCACATATGCAGCAGTGGTAAAACGCTGAAGTTTAAACAGTCCTCAAAGCATGTCTCTCTCTAAAAGCTAAAATTGGGTTTGTCAGTGCTTTCAAGCGTCTGGCCTTTTAAAGTGGTTCATATTCATGTCCCAACAGCGTCCAGAATCATTGGTTACAGTTTCTCATAGACCTTTGGCTTCATTTCACACCTGTCTAACTGATCACTGAGTGCGTTCTTTGTTTTTTATAGAGCATAAAGACGAAGGTCATTCTTCAATTCTACTGTCTGCTCGGTATCAATTTATGCTGATGGTAACTGAAGATGAAATTCTCCTGTCCACTGACATTTGGGTGGTAATAAAGTTGCAGAAAAAGTCAGAGAGAAATAAAATGTCAGACTGAACTTTGAAAGGTGTGAGCATGTAGAGGATTTGAGAGTCCTGGATGAAAATCAGTTCCAGCCAGTGCCGCCTGAGGCCATGCCTTTATGCACATTATGGGAGTCCTCTGCAGTGGATTCACAATCAGGGGTGGATGTAACTCAAGAGGTAGAGCAGCCGTCTGTCTCTGGGTTTGATATCTGCTCCTGACAGTTTGCAAGTCAGAGTGCCTGTGAGTAGTACACCTAACCTTCAAACCACAGACACAGTTTCTCACCTTAAAGTTGCATAAAAGCATCTGTGAACTAAATAGGACTCAAGTGTTTTGACAGCCAATCACAGCAGTCACATCTGCAGTGTAGTTATGATAATACGAGCGTACAGTTCTGAACGGACTGATGCTTTTGAAATCTTTAGACTGCAGAGATGCTCACAAGGCAACTCTAACTCAAGTTTTAAAAAACTTTGCAATTAATTTCAAATATGAACTCTTAACGCTTTCAGTTAAAAATTAATATTTTACAATCACAAATTGTCTTTAATATTTAAAGATCTTGTGGGGATCCAATAACAGGCAGATGGCATTTTTACATTCGCTATGCAAACATTTTGTGAAGAGAGCTCATATTTCAGATAAATGACTTGGGCAAAAAATAGAACAACTGATGGTTGAGTCTCCAGTCAACTTTCAAGTCTCTGTATGAGAGATTCAACTCTTGAGAATCAAATGGACATTCCAGAGATAAAGGCATCCATCCATCCATCCATCCATCCATCCATCCTTCCATCCATCCATCCATCCATCCGATTGGACATTCTGTTCTTAAAAGTTCACAGGTATGCAATCATCCCACCTGTGGGTTTTACACTCATCTGAATAGATGTGCTTCTGCAGTTGGTGGGTGATCTTATAAAATCTTTAAAAATACACATTTTAATGGAACAACATTGTTAAATATTATTATAAATAGCAAAAAAATAAAAATGTCCTTAAGGAATTAACTTTTCTAGATAAGTAACTTGATAATGATAGTTTTATCTCCAAACATTTGAATGGCCAAAATAATGTCTCCTAAGAATCCAAGAACACATTTCTATTGGGATTTTAGAGTTAATTTGATAGTAATTTAATGAGTAACAAGTAACAATTTAAAATAAATCCATCCATTTTCCTGACCGCTTCTTCCCTTTCGGGGTCGCGGGGGTGCCGGAGCCTAACTCAGCTACTGATGGGCGAAGGCGGGGTTCACCCTGGACAGGTCGCCAGTCTGTCGCAGGACCTCAATCACACACACATGCACTCTCACATTCACACCTAGGGGCAATTTAGAGTCACCAATTAACCTATGAAGCATGTTTTTGGACGGTGGGAGGAAGCCGGAGTCCCCGGTGAAAACCCACACATGCACGGGGAGAACATGCAAACTCCACACAGAAAGGTCCCAGCCGGGAGTCGAACCGGGGCCTTCTCGCTGTGAGGCAAGAGCGCTAACCACTGCGCCACCGTGCAGCCCCATAAAAATAAAATAATGGAAAAAAGGTAAAAAAAAAAAAAAAATAGAAATAAATAACAAGAGCCAAATTTGACCCTGTGGTTTCTTTAGCATTGAACATTTCCTTGAATCCCTTCAGATTATGTGCAGTTTCAGACATTTTTAATAAATCGTAAATTGTAATTGCTCAAACCAACATACATTTTATAGGAAAAGTCGACAATTATGGTAAAACTTAGGTTGGCCTGGTTTGTCTTAATGATACCAAAATCTGAATGGTGAGTAAAAAGACTGATGTTCATGCACAAAATTACAGAACAATTTGATTCTTTGATTCTTTGATATGACAGTCTATTTACTGTTTTTTTTTTTTACTTCATCCAGTTTTGTTCCCTCTTCTTTCCAATTGGCTAAAACCATAAGCCAGCTGTTTTAGCTTAAGGGCACATACATATCTGCATTGTACTGTATATTGAATTACATAAACTGCCTATTAAAAGCAATCACTAAATCAACCTACATTTCTCTGCATGCAAACGTCCATTATTATTGTCCTATCCATAACTCACTACCTGTAAATGACTTAACCAAAAGGTATTTCATTGTATCTGACTCCACGTCATCCTTATTTGAGTAGAAGCTCCTAAAAACATGAGGGATTTTACAGAGCCACGATGGATTGATCTGTCTCTGCCCCGAGTGAACCTCAGGCCAACCAAGAAATAATTGAGAATTCAGAAAAGATTAAATTTACTCTGCGGGACAGAAAAACATATCACTCTAAAAGTGTTAGTCAGCCTGCAGTTCACTTGTAAAGATGCTGCCACTCACAATAATACTTCTCATCTCAATCAGTGAGAGTGTGGGAGTCATGGGGTGACAGGTAATCAATTACCCTCTCTGCAGGGGTAAGAGCAGGTTCCATTGCAGTGATCCTCAGGCAGAGAAAGGATGAGAGACCAGAGTGGTAAAAAAGTGCCGGTTAGATAGATAAAAGGGCAGCAAAGTAGAAAAGACAAAGGCACAGCTTGATCGTGGACCCAACACAACCTGACCCGCACAGATAAGATGAAGGAATCTGTAGAGTCATCTCTGAAACTTTAACTTAACACTTCAGTTATCAGGCTTCACAGGTCTGTTCTGGGGCTATATTTTATTTGCAGCAGCATTTTCAGCACCAAGTCTGAGTGTGTGCGAAGGCTGCTTACTTTTACTTTCCAACAGTTTAATTATTGTTTATGTCAGCTGCAGCCATTCAAGGAGCAATTTGTGCCCTGCAACCGTTCATCACCTGCCACATTTTGGGTCAATCTTCAGAGGGTTTTTAAATATTGATGCATTGAATGCATCCATTCCTCGACTTCTGCTCATTTAAATTTAGATCGGAGTGATAACAACCTGAGCAGCAAAGCCAAAACGTTTTCATTCACAATAGAAGACATCAACTGTTTCCAGTCAAAGTGAGTCCAACAGATCCTTGCAGCTGGATCTGGGTTCACCAGAGAACTCTCCTCCAGCCAGTAACACTTCTGTAGGAAGGTGTTTCAGTCATCCTGACCTGATGTCAAAAACTCTCCGGCTGACACGTTCTACAGTGGACAAGTAAAGACTTTACACCGAGTCTGTCTGCAATGGCAGAGCTGTCACTCTGCAGAAAGAATCAGAATAGATTCTCTGGATGAAAGGAACCATTTTCTACCTCCTGCACTGTTTCATTCACCGCTCTCCACTCATGACCATGTGAGCCAGTACAAATCAGATCCACCACGAAGTTAGGGCCTTGACGTTTGACGAGCACTTCTCTCAAGCCTAAGTGGGCTGTCTTAATGGGATTTGTGTTGTCCAGGTCCGTCAGTTGCAGAGAGGAGTAGCTGCATCCTTTGGGGAAGCACAGATCGGTCTTAGTCCCATCAGGCTGGTACCACCACTTCAAGCGACGTCATAAAAATGGACAGAGCATTGTTGTGCATGTGGTAAGTACGGAGACCCTGAAGTGCAAATTACACCAAAAATTCACTCAACCCAGAAGCATATTAAATGCCATAAAAAAAAAAAAAATGTGAAGCAAATAATTTAAAAAAAACATTACATTTTAGAAATCTAAACAAAATTCCAGAAACCAAAAAGTTTTGGAAACAAAAGTAATTTCCAGAAATCAGAATGAAATGTTAAAATCAATCTACCTCAACCACGGGCACCAGGTAGCCCTCAAGGACCACACAAGGTGCCCGCAGGTCTCTTCTAAAAATAGCACAACTCACTTGTGAGCTGCATCTAAAATTCAATGTTATTCTGTTGCTATCTTTTTTTGAAATCACACTTGCATTTATGCAGATTTAAAATGAAAACATAAAAATATGTTCATGATACAAGAACTTTAGATAAGTTTAGGTGACCTTTGACCTACTCCGGATCATTCATTTTGTTAAATATCTTAATATAGATTTGGTCACTAGTTCAAAATCTAACAAGATTTGTTTAAAAATGTGTAAGTTGAAATTTTTTTTTTGCATTACATAATTGATAAACATGGAACAACATAATGAAAATTAGACATTTTTTACATGAAATGTAAGTTATCATCTGAAATTACTGAGATTAATAAATAAATCTGTTTCCTAGCTTGTTGTCATTGTTGATAATTATGGTGAGAAATCTGTGTCTTTACATAGAGAAGTATCATTATTCATTATTAATCATGTATAACTAACTATAATTAAGTAAATTTGTTATTTCAAAATGTTAGCCCTTCGCATGACTCAGTACCCATGAAGTAACCTTCAGTTTCAAAAAGGTTGGTGACCCCTGCCTCAAAGAAAGTGATTCAGAGCTTTCAAAAGTGCAGAGACGCCACATCAGTCCTTCTGTAGACTCCTCAGTCATTTCTTCTCCACATCAACAAAACACATGTGGACAAGTCTAATGAGGAAAAAGAGCTGCTGGTGTTTGTGAGCCAAACTTCAACAATCGATCAAACTATTCTGTCATTCCTCAGTAAGGGTTTCACTGGGCAGGAGGAGGATTTAAACATTTTCAAACCCCCTTGAGGTAAAGAGGTTAACCACTGCCTGCACAGTTTGCCAATCCATAGTTTTCTCTCAAAATCCCTAATGTGATGCTGCAGAGGAGTGTCAGCCATGACAGGGACTCACGCCTACGCCTGGAGCTTCACCGCAGCAAATTCTATGCTGTCACTTTAAATCAAAACTGCTGTATTTTACTGTATCAAATCTTCAGGTTAGTAGTTCTGCATTCACTGCATACTTTATGTAAAATAAGCAAATAAAAAAACAAAAAAAAACTGTTGTTTGTATTTTACTCTCAACTATTTTCCTCTCAGCAAACTTTCAGGATGTAAAAAGTCAGGTAGCAGCGATTTCCACCTGAGCGTTGTGCTGTCAAAGAGCAGAAATTGTGCTGACTCCCTCCCCAGTCTGCAGCCATTTTTTAAATACAAGGTCTTTTCTTTCCAACAGTGTTAAATAAAACATGACATCCAACTCAGATGTGTTCCTGCTGGTTTCCTGCACTACATTTTTTGGTCTCCCGGTGCTCTGAATACGTAACCACTATCTGTTTGTGTCAGAAATAGACTCCACAGATAACATTACAGCAATCAATGCCAAGGAGATTAAAATGATTTGTGTTTAATAACTACCAACACTCAAGATTATAAATCAACAGCTGACATTTTTAATGCCTTTTTTAGTGCTGTTTATAAAACTGAAGATGTAAAACCTTTTGAACGACGGCAACTGGGTAAAAATATATGAAGACAGGATGTGGGCAGGGGTTGTCATTAGAAATCAACCCACGTTATTTTAGCTCTAAATTTTTTATTGATGTAAAAGCACAAAAACATAAAGGGATTTGTTTTTTTCAAAAATGTATTGCACACATCTGCGGCTGTTGAAAAATCTCAACATTTAAAGAGCTGTCAGGATCAGTGAAAAGAAAATAAAAGCATTTAAATGGGAAAGACGTCCACAGAAAGAAGAATCTGGGAAGTTTCTGAGCTGAAAAAGCATTTTCTGTGTGATATGTGTGCTGAGTAAATCAGAAAATGTACTGGTTTCTTTCATCTCAGCAGTGATTATTTCATGGCTGCAGGAGGTCCACGGTGGCTGCAGTGGAGTCAGACATTTAACTGGTGTAGATGGAGAAGCAGCTCTGACCTGTCAGGGTTTTCAAAGTTCCCTCAAAGTTAAAAAAACAGTTCACTGAAGAAAACAGGCTCAACTTCAAATGCAAAACATTACATTAAAAAAGAAAGAACTTGACGACCAAACTCCTCTTTTTTTAATCAAAAAGAGTTATGTAATAGGAAAACAGAAAATTGAGGTTAGCCCCAATGATCTAAGACAAGATGGAAAAAAGTTTCTAAAGTGAAAGTCTTGACAAGGTAGTAGAAATAAAACAAGCAAAGGAAACTGGTGAAATTATCAAGACAATTGAAAAAAAATCAAATTGAGTTGGAATGTTTAAAAATCACGAAAATCAAGAAAAGAAAATGGAAAAAGGCAAATGAAATCAAACAGACACATAGACACACTTTATCACTCTGAATTCTGGCTTTTAACTTTAAATTTTCTGAACTTTTGTTTCTTTTTATAATCCATGGATATTTTGTGAAAATCCCCCATTAAAAAATCTCATGATTTTAGAAGTTTCTTCTAATCCTATTTTTCTTCAGTTGTGAGAACAAATCTCTCCTCATGAATATTGATTTACATACATTTACAGCATGATTATATGAGAGGTTATTCTATCAGTTTTCTCAACGTTTATAGACTTTCAATTACATCCAGGTTTAGGTAAAATAAAATATTTTCATCTTTTGATTTAGCTGCAGAGGTCACAACACCTGTACTATATTGGGTTGGGAACACAAAAAATAGTTACCTTCTGCCAACTTCACCATCATCTATGCTGATTTAAAATCAATCACGTCTGCACCTTTTTTTTACATTAAGAAAATAAAAATGAGAAAGCATTAACTTTATTTTAAAAAAATACTGGATTTTTCCTGATGCATCAGAAAATTATTGTAAAAAATGATAAAAAAAAACCATTATTATTTAAATCACTGTGTGGTGCTGTGCTGTAACGTGTCTACACAGTTTACAGGCTGATGGCGGAGCAGTGGTATCCCGCAGAGGAACAACATGGACCAGAATGCACCTCTGTTCATCAGGAGCACTGTGACCATGCAGAGAAAACCCGAACAGAATAAAAGAAAATATGAAAAAAATTCATGCACACGTTGTCTAGCCGGAGTGCAAAAATTTTTGTTAACAATTGCACAACAAGAGCTCACATAAAAAAACACAGGAACTCATCTGAAAATGACTCAATGGTTACTGATGAGGACATTTGCTCACAACTGTTTAATGTCAGAAACCCGGTTAAACCCATAATCTAATCTGTGTTAGCTAAAGATTTTGCATCAAACAACCAAGGATCAGCAGTGATTTAGTCAGTATGAATTCAGCCTTGGAGGTGGCATTCACATTCAGTTTAATGAATAACTGTAAAAAAAGAGATTATCTCGGCTCTTTCTCATTAGTTGATTGTCATTCTCAGGGAGGATCAGTTTTTACCATCAGGATGGAGCAAATGAAGATTCTCTGAAAAGAAATGAGAATGGCATCAGTGTGAGAGAGCTTTCATGGGAGACAAAAAAAAAATAGAAATAGTTTGGTGCTACCAGCTGCAACCACATGATGCCAAATCTTCTCAACGTGTGCTTGAAAGATGAGAGAAGAGAAGGAGGCTGAGGACTCTTCGTTTTGTCAAATCAGGAATATGGTTTTAATACTGAAATGCTGAAACCTATAAGCAGTGAAGCTGCAGGCCAAAAGTAACATCTTCTCTGAAGTGATTAGCAGATAAGAGGCAACATGACAAGAACTATTAAAAATGTATTCAGAGGAAAATTATCTGTAAATCACTTTTATGATTCATGAATGTTTAATGAAGCGCCGCTAGCAATAAAAACCTGGAGCCCGGGTGCAGATTCAAGGTGTCTTCTGCTCCCAATGATTAACATGCGTGTGTCCTCAGCTGCTGGCCTGCAGCCTTCATCCTCACAAACCCCACCGGACAGATGAGACGCTTAGACCTCAATGAACGGATAAACAAAGCAGTCTTCTGTGGTGAACATACACCCTTTTGATTGCTGCAGATTACACCTCCTTACTTATCAGGAAAAATGGATCCAGACCAACAAATATTCTGGATTTCAGTTGAAGTCCTTCAGCTCAATACTCTACTCACATTTTCAAAACAGGAAGAACATTTTTAAACAAACTCCAAACGCATTCAAACAGGAAAATGTCAGAAATAGAATTTGTAAAGTAGAAAATTCAGGTTTTTTTTCTTTTAGTTCTTGTTGGTTAAAATATTAAATGCAATAGAAAGGTCTTCAAGCAGGTCCAGCTTTTATAAGAAAATACTTTTTGTGCCAAAAATCTTAAATTAAGCAGTTTGATAAAACTATGAGCTGATTTTAACTTGAACTTTTGCATTCTGCTGTCAGGGGTGGTGGTGGAGGACCCAAACGCAGGAGACAGGACATGTTGGCAGAAACTCAAAGATTCACTTAAAAAACTCAAAACATGACAAAATCAGGAGGAACCAAACCAGTGACGTGACATAACTGAACAGATGACCTGACAATGAGAAACTGAAAACCAGACACTTGAATACACTGAAGGGCTGCACGGTGGCGCAAGTGGTTAGCGCTCTCGCCTCACAGCGAGAAGGCCCCGGTTCGAATCCCGGCTGGGACCTTTCTGTGTGGAGTTTGCATGTTCTCCCCGTGCATGCGTGGGTTTTCACCGGGGACTCCGGCTTCCTCCCACCGTCCAAAAACATGCTTCATAGGTTAATTGGTGACTCTAAAATTCCCCCTAGGTATGACTGTGTGTGTGATTGAGGCCCTGCGACAGACTGGCGACCTGTCCAGGGTGTACCCCGCCTTCGCCCATCAGTAGCCGGGATAGGCTCCGGCACCCCGCGACCCCGAAAGGGAAGCAGCGGTCAAGAAAATGGATGGATGAATACACTGAGGTTGATTAACTAAATGAAAACAGCTGTGAATGATTTAACCTGAAAATGGTGAAATTGACAGGGGAACACAAAACCAGATCACAGAATCATGACAGTACCCCTCCCCAAAGGGCAGATCCCAGATGCCCAAACATCTTTGAGGAGGGGACCTGGATGAACAAAAAACAAGTCCTGAAGACAGGGCTTCTGCAGCCAGACTGATGTGAGGGGTATTGGAACCCCTCCAGGGACAGGCATGGAGAGGAGCGGTCCCGGTGACTCTCCCCAGGGACAGGCACATGAAGAGGAGCGGCCCCGGCGACCCTCCACAGGAACACAATGGATGGCCCCGACAGTCCCCCTCAGGAACGGATTAGCTGGATGAAGGCATGAGATGAAGACAGCTGCAGGAAACCCCATCTGACATGACGTGGCGTTAAGTGGCGTGGAGCAAAAGTTCTCCTGCTGGGTCCAAGATGGTCAGGTCATACTGTCAAGGAATGTGGTGGAGGACCCAAATGCAGGAGACCAGACTTGGTGGCAGAAACATAAACATTTACTAAATCAACTTGGAACAAACCAGTGACATGACAGAACATAAATGAGCAGATGACCTGACAATGAGAAACTGAAAACCAGACACTTAAATACACTGAGGTTGATTAACTAAATGAAGACAGCTGTGGATGGTTAACCGGTTAACCTGAATGTGGTTAGACTGACAGGGGAAACAGAACATGACAAAACCAAAGCACTGAATCATGACAGTACTCCTCCTCTAAAGGGCAGATCCCAGATGCCCAAACACATGTGAGGAGGGGTCTTGGAAAAACAAAAGTCCAAAAGATAGGGCTCCTGCAGCCAGACTGATGAGGGGTATTGGAACCCCTTCATGAACAGACATGGAGAGGAGCAGTTCTGGTGACTCTCCCCAGGAACAGGACACATGAAGGGGAGCAGTCCCAGCAACCCTCCTCCAGAACTAGAAACAGCCAAGGGGAACGAGCGGTGACCATCCTCAGGGACAGGAAGGAGCGGCCCCGGTGACCCTCCTCAGGAACAGGCACATGAAGAGGAGCGGCCCCGGCGACCCTCCACAGGAACAGAACGGATGGCCCTCGACAGTCCCCCTCAAGAACGGATTAGGTGGATGACGAAAGGCATGACGTGAGAACTGCTACAGGAAACCCCATCTGGCATGGTGTGGCGTTGAGTGGTATGGCATGGAAGGTTCTCCTGCTGGGTCCAAGGTGGTCAGGTCATACTGTCATGGGTGGTGGTGGAGGACCCAAATGCAGGAGACAGGACATGGTGGCAGAACTCAAAGATTTACTTTAACTCAAACATGACAAAACCATGAGAACAAACCAGTGACAGAGAGGCGAACAGAACAGATGACCTGACAATGAGAACTGAAAACCAGACACTTAAATACACTGAGGTTGATTAACTAAATGAAAACAGCTGTGGATGATTGACCTGAACATGGTGGGACTGACAGGGAAAGCAACATGACAAAACTGAAGCACTGGATCATGACATCTGCGTTGCGTATCAGTGTGTTTTCCAAATGTTTATTAGTTTGAACCACTAGGATTTTCTAGCAGATGGAATTGAATGTCTATTAACAAACAGGTGATGTGTTTCCGGTCCTTATTGAGAGGGTCAAGTTATGACACTGCACAGACTAGTTCAGTTTTATCTTTGATTTCGCTGAAAACATGGTCATCCAAGCATCTGCTAGGAAGGATTTTACAGCTTTTCTTTTTTATTTTGCAGAAAAATAACGATAAAACAATAAAGCTTTTAAATACTAATTTGCCCTGACAGCAAAAAAAAAAAAAAAAAAAAAAAAACATATTGAAGATGGAAAAGGATATCAGAAAGTCATACTTAATAAAAAAGCAAATGCAGCAGAATAAGGGCCACTGTCGCTGCCGGAGTGTCTCTTTTCATTTTTGTTTTATTGGTATGACTACCAGCCCCTGATGTCCATGGATTCTGTGCTCTATTTTCCAAAACACTATTCCACATTTTAGAATAAACATTTGCTGTTTCATGGGATCTTCAGATGAAGCAACTTTCCAAGTGATGAGTGCAGGAAAGCAGCCACAATAAATGAATCTACTAGATAAACCAACAGAAATGGAAATTCAAAGAGAAAAGAAACATCCTAAATGTAATATCTGAGGGCTGCAGTCAGAAACTGCTAAAGAAAAGTATGCGTGAAATGATAAAAATCATCTTCATAGACCGATACAAAGGAAAGACAGTTAAATCTTGAAAATCCCACTCCAATCATCTTTTGATCTATTTTCAAAGAGGTCTTTTATTCATGATTATCCTGTTTTTAGGCAAAATCCAAAAACCTTTGTCATTTCTAGAACATAGTTTCTGCAGAGCAGCAGAAGTTCATTAGAAATCCCCCTCTCAGTGTTGGGCAAGACTGTTGGCATGGTGCAACCCCACCCCATTTCCCATCAACCATCTGTTTACATGTTATACTGCAAGCTCACAGCCCCTCACCACTCAACCTAACTTTAGCAGTGCAACAACAAAAATGGCGAGCAATATTGGAGCTATCCAGCCATTTCAGTTGTATCCAGATGTCCTGCAGGAGAGGATACATAGATGTACATGGATCTATTTGTCTGCAAATGGATGCATCAGAATGTCACATATCTTTTTTTTTTTTACTTTTGCTCCTGATTCACAAGGATTTGAGTAAAAAAAAATACCCAGAAGTGCAATTTTAACCTTAATTTTCTTTACATATGTCCTCCATCATTATAAAATGCTCCAAGAATGTGCTAAAAACATATATAACAATTTTATTTGCAGTGGGTCTTCAACACGAGTTTCACATTTGTGTAAAAACCAGAGATTTTCTCTCAAATGAGGATATAAAAGAAAACTATTGATTAAAAATATGCTGAATCTAAAGAACTAAAGGAGATGAGATTAATTCAAACATTTATTTAACATTTGAACCAAACATCAAACTTACAAAATGTAAAATTACTTGCAGTAATCTCACTAATTTCAATTGATCATTTATTGTAAACAGTTTTTTTTTGTTTTATCATTGCTGCATGTGGTCTCAATTGCAATTGGCTAAATCCGATTCTGTCTGTGTGTGAAAACTGATGATGAATTCATAAAAACAAACCCTGTTTTTCCTACTATTGATGAATGTCCCATGTTTATCCAGTTCGACCGACGGCAGGTTGCCGTGTCTCTGGATAGTGAGTCTTATCCAGGCCAGCTGCAGTCCCTTTCTTCCACGGGGAGCCTCCTGGGCTTAGAGGAGTGATGGTGCCAATGCCCATCAGCGCTGAACATCACACAAAACATGCCCCAGATTCATACATCATCTCCACTTCAGAGGCTCGGGCAACTTCTTCTGTTTCTGTGCATAAAATTATAAGGCAGATTTTGTGAAATGCACTTTTTCATGAAGGAGACACAACAAACAAACAGGATACTTCATGTTTATATGGTGGATTAGAAGAAAATATGCCTCAAATCTATTTTTTGGGCAAAACAGGTTTTTAGTAAACTAAACCTGACTTTGCACCTGGTTCACAACATTATGTTGTTGGGAAAAATGCATCAACTGTGGACCAGAATTTAATCAAATGCTTGAAGATGGTTCAACAAAATGCAAATAATCAAAATTAGAAGGAGATTAAATTTCACTGCTGTTGCTTTGTTTGAGCAGCTGCAGGAAAAATGGAGCCAAAATTCTACCAATTAAAAGCTTTTCTTTTTCTAAGTTTTTGTTTTGGATGTCTCCTGCCGCCTCTTTTTTAACCTTTTTATGTCTGACTTTATTTCCAATTATTTAAAAAAAAAATCATTTTTTTCATTCCAAGGTGACGCAAATGGTACTTTGCAAATTAGCAACACTTGACATGAAAGGGTTAACTCATCGTGTTTTTCCAACAGAGATGAAAAGGAAAGAAGATGGATTTTTGTTGAGGATTCAGACACACCTTTAAAGTCTGCTCCTGCAAAGAGCAGAAACAGAAAATATAAACACAAAACTGAACCAATTCAAAAAACAGAAAACTAACTAAAAGTGTCAACACTCACAGAATTTTCTGATTGAATCCAGTCAGAAACCTTTTGCATTTAAAGGAAAAGCTAAGAAAAAAAACAAACACAAAAATAAAATAGACATATATTGATTTATTTTGATTTATGTTGTGAAGACTTCTAGGTGTTTTATAGCTGCAGTGGGGCCTGGAGGCTGGAACAGGGCGTTTGCAGATACTTTTGAAACAAAAATTTTGCCTCAGGCAAAAGGAGTCTCACAGTGGGCCTTAGGATAAAAAAAAACACACTTTAAAAGAAATCCTTTTTTTCTCCCTGTAGCTATGTTTTGGGAGTGAGCATGAATACAAACACAATATTCATCTTGATTTTTCTTTAAACTGTTATAAAAATAACTAAATGATGGACTTCACTTCTCATCAGCTTCCTGAAAATCCATGGAGAAGAAATGATGACAGCTAGTTGATGATGCATGAATGCCGGATGATTTGGTGAGGAGTGTGGTGTGATTGATGGGTGTGGTGCTGCAGCAGCTGAAAGGTAAACACGTTGATGAGTGGAAAGATCTGTAAGGAAAGAACAAGATGTTCTAACACTAAAGAGATCTCCTATTTGGTCTTTCTCCAGACTTTTTTCCTGGGATCTCCAACCTCACCATCCTTTCATCAGGATCATCACTGTTGCTCTCTCAACGTGCTCAAACCATCTCAATTTCCCATCATCCATCTGTTAACACACCTCCTGCTACAGCTTCTAATCCCAACATAACATTACCGGTGTAACAAAGAAGCTGAGCAATATCAGAGCCATCCAGCCGCACAGTTTGGAGCTAGATTCAAGCTCAGACGAGGAAAACGAAGATGAAAATGGATCTGTTTGTCTACAAGTGGACGCATCAGAATGGAGCAGAGCAGGAAGCTTGTGGTCGATCCAGCGTATTTTCTACATTTCTTTTCAAATAACATTTTTTCATCTGCTCTTGATTTATAATTTGAATAAAGAAATACTAGGAAATTCAATTTTAATATTAGTTTTCTGTACATGTCCTTCATTATCAGAAAAATTACACAAGAACATGTTAAAAAAATAAAAACACACTTTTGATTAGAGTGGGTATTTAGGAGAACATCCTTCAAAAAACCTTCTATTCACAATAAAGATTTTAAAATAGAGGTTATGACAAGTTCAAGAAATACATTCCTCCTAATTAGAGCAGCAAAACAACCCTGGGAGTTGGTAAAAATGTAAAATCTAATAGAGTTTCAAAGTTTTTGACATTAGATCAAACTCTAACCTCTCAAAGAAAATGTTCAAGCTGAACCACTGCTGTAAGCAAGAGTTTGAATGCCATGGTTCACACTTGTTCTGCTGCCTCGGGAACTGAACCAACTTCAACTAACCTTTCAAATAAACAATCTTCTCGACAAAACTGACAAGAACCAAAGTAGAATATGAAAGACTGACTTTTTCTCAAGTCAAAATTTGCTCCAAATGACACTGAACATTTGCAGCAGAAGTTTACTTTCTACGAACAAGAAAAAAAAATGTCACAGAGAAAAAAGTTTGGATCCAACAGCACAACTTTGTTTAAGTCTATTCCAAAAAAAATAAATAAATAAATAAATCTATTGCAGTTATTCCACTGAAAACTGATGGTCCTTCTATTTCAAGAGTACAAGCATAGTTGGGCTGACGTGTAGGAGTGTCTGAGTACAGAAAAAAAAAAGCTATAGCGTCAGTTTATTTAAATTCCTGGAGATTTGTGACTCACTCAGGTGTTCAGTTTGAACAGAGACAAAATCTCTGAATCTGGAGTTTGTGGTCCATTGGATGTGGCTTCACATATTTACTAACATTTGGTGTAAAGGTAAAGAAAAGTCCCTGCATGGGCAGGACGTCAGTGCTGCAGCAGGTGAAGATCCTCTCAATTCTCTGTGTGCAGTGTTCGCTCATAAGGGTTGTCTCAGTGTGTTTGGAACCTCCATGGAGCTGTTATGGAGGTGGAACTATAAAAAGAACCTTTAACAAGGTATAAGGAGAACAACCCCCCACCACCGCCATCACCATCACCATCATATGTGATGAGAGAAGAAGCACAAAGAAAATGCTGGAGAAAGGATGGACAACCTTAAACTGTTCCACTAACATTTTTTTTATTTCTGAAAGTGGCCTATAAATGTTGTTATCTAGGAGCTCATCATGGACAAATGATGGTATCCCATAATCATTAATTTTTGGTTTTTATAGGGCCTATAAGAATCAGGTCCAAGCTGTTTTTTTATTTAAAAAAAAAAAAAAAAGTTAAAAAACTGACATGTCAGTCTAGAACCAGGATATACAACTTCAGTCCTTAAAAGCTGCAAATACTTCAACCAGGTAATAATCAGTCATGAGTAGACTGGACATCTGGAAATAATGCAGACACTGTGGCCCTCGAGGCCTGACTATTCCTGGACTAGAACAAACAGGACAAACGTGATATGCTCTCCTTAAGAGATAACATTATCGCCACATTCATTGAAATTATTAAACAGTGATTTGTTTTTCTATATCCTAAAGGCTATTACACTAAAAAAAAAAAAAAAAATTTCAAATGAACTCAAACATAATACAAAAGGAATTTACTTTATTCCACAACAAGCAGTTTTATTTATTTGACTAAAAATATTTATATTGAGTAAAAATGCATTTAAACAAACTTAGTTTTTTTCTTAGTTTTGTTTAATCTGATTTCATGAATTATTGATTGATTTTTTTTCATGTACAAATTATTTTTTGTTTTGAATGTACATTTTAAAATTCCCATTTTT
>NC_050526.1:28637746-28697512 GCF_002922805.2 Oryzias melastigma
GATGGAAAATATCAGAAAAAGTGCTTTACTTTATTATTTATATTTATACATTACCTTATCAATGACATGTATGATTAGGTGTGTCAGGGCACTTACCGGGGAGTTTTCTGGTGCAGTCTTATAGTTTTTTCTGTTGCTTTGAGTGATTTCTTGAAACAGAAATTACATTTGCAAACTCTCTGCACTTTTGCCAAAACTGTTTATATGATTCAAAAAAACACTTTGGATCAGGAGCTAAATATAATCTCTCTCCTGAAACAGTTTACTCCTGATGCAATCTCATTCAATTAGACAAACCCACTGTCACAAATAGGCAGACAGCTGGTTCTGCGTGCAGCAGGTTTATTATCAGAGCTAATAGTCCACAAAACTAAGGAGGGTCAGACGGGCAGAGGTCATACACGGGCATCAGAGACGAGGGAGAAGAGTAGTCAGAGTCCAGGCGAGGATCCAGGGCAGGCAGCAGGCAATCAGAGTAAACAGGGTCAGAGGCAGAAGGTCAGGTCCAGGAATAAACGCTCGGAGTTGCAGGCAGGGTGGCACAAACAATACTTCACAATGAGTGTGGCTCTGTGTGCTGCTTAAGAAGCAGGTGGGTGATTGTATGATTGGAGAAAGCTGTGCAGCATCCAGGAACTGTGGGCTGGGGCTTCTGGGAGATGAAGTGCAGTTAGTGCTCTGGTGACTGTTCCCGCTGGTGCCCAGAGGGGGAGTCAGAGCTCTGACTCCTGACAGCCACCAAAAGGACACTTTCATTCTTAATGACTTTGGCTAGTTCTTTACTCAGAAAGGACAATCTCAAAACTCTTTGGTTTCGTTTGGCTCGTTTCCACTGAGCGGTCCGATCCAGTACAGTAAGGAGTGGTAAGGTACGGTCCAGTTAATTCTGCCGAGTGTTTCCACTCAGTTAAGCCTCTCTTCCACTGAGCAGTTTGTTTTCACGGTGCATGCGTGGTGTCATGGTGTCATTGTAGTGCAACGACTGGAAAAGCAACAACAACGGAGGTCATCCAGCAGCTCCACCTTTTTATTGCTTTACTTCTGGTACATCAATTATAACATGCATTTTCAATATAGACTCATGACCAAAAGAGAACACAGGAAACTGCAAAAACCTGAATGCTTAAAAACACTAGAAACTTTAGCTTTAAGAAGCGCTATATTGGAGCTTTCTACTGCCAATTAACAGGAGCTACAGCGCTTCCAATTAAACTGTCCTGTTCTTTTTTCTATGGACCTACAACAAACCCCCCCAAGAGGTGGGGTTTGGTATTGTTTAATGGGTCCATTTTACAGTGGAAACCCTAAAAATACTGGAACGGACAGCTGAGTGGAAACAAGGCTTTTGTCATTAAAGGACATCCCCTTTGAAAATGCCTCTCCCTCTTGTCGAGCTGACAGAATATAAAGGTAAGTAACACTGAAAACAAAGCTATAAAAGAAAAATAAAACATAATGAACTCACACTGGCAAGTTGATTGTTGCAGTACTTAATTTTTATCTAGGACTTTAGTGTAAAATAGATGTCTTGGAGCAGAAAGAAAGTCAAGTCAGATAATCTGAACAGCCAAAGATGCTGTGTAAAAACTCAAAAGTTAAAAAAAATGTTTTGGTAAATGAAAGTATAATACTGGGAGTATTTCTCCATTTTCTTATGCCTTTTCTCGCTACCGTCTGTCTGGCCACAGATTTTACCGACATCACACCAAATATCTCCTCTTGCAATGCAACAAGTGGGGAAGCAACAACCAACCACTGCCCTGTTTTGTAGCATCTATTGCTTGGAGGAGGATTCATTGATCCTCATTCTGAAGCTCCCAGACCTTCCACCTCCAAGCTGAAATGAACTCCTAAATAGGTTTGAGAAATGGCATGTGCCATTGTAGAAACAGATTCAGCATTCTAGGATGTCTGAGGAATCAGTCCCTGGTACGTGGGCAACGGTGGAAGTTCACATTATCCCACACAAAGACAAACAGTGGCATGTGAGGCCAAGCAAAGCTCTGTCATCATTAGGATAAAGATCTGAAGAGAGTCAGTTCAAGAAAATTAGAAACTTCTCAGTTTTGTATGGGCCAAGAGTGGAGAGGTGGGGGCCGCACCACTTTCTTATTGACCCATGATGGCCTGGGACATCAACCGTGGTCCGCTGGCCAATGACATTTCGGCCAATTTTTATCCAGATTGAACTCAATCTCATCCACAAACACCAGGGTGTGGGGGGTCTCAGCTTCCTTATAAGTCTGGATCTAGCTTCACCTGACATTCAATTACAGCAATTACAGCAAATGTCCAATGACATTTGAGACAGCAGTGTTTTCGGATTCATGGTTTGGTGCTCATGACAGAGTTTGAAAATTGAGGAAATGGTTTTACTTGGGACGACTAAAGCGTGAATATAACGCTAGTGTGTTTTGGAGGGTAAAACTATTTCACTAAGAAATGATCCTCATCTCAGAGAAGTGACTCATTCATTTAAAGAATTGTTCAAACTGATGGATCATCTACAGTCAAACACTAAATCATTTGAAATTTGATGAATTGTATAAAAAAACATCAGCCACCATAGCAACCATAGACCATTTAAATCAATTGCTACATGTCAAGTACTGCTGTGGCAACAGTTTAACTTTATTTGCATTCACTGACTATTAGATTTTAAAGAGCTGAGATATTTACGTGGCCCAATTTAGTCCCCCTATTAATTGTTACTTATTGTCGGTGGTATATATGTAAACTAAATCTAAAAAAAATACACAAATTGTCCTGCAATTTTGCTTAATGTTCAGATAATACTTATAAATTGTGGGGAAATCCTTTCAATGTTACATTGCTGTTCAACGACAGAATAAACATGGTGTAAAAATAAGCAACATGTTTGGGTTTAAAGGCAGGTGTTTGAAATAAAGGAGACAAGAGGAGAATTAAATGTATTTTACCAACAGCAAGAGTGGCAATCCAGTCCTGCTAATAAAAGGGCATCCGACAAATACAAAAAAAATTACACTTAATGCCAAAAACAGACACCCTTTAAAAACCCTTAAATCAGCTTAAGGAAAAGGATAATATGTGAAAATGTAGAACGACAATAATTACAATTTTTATAATAGTATTTATATTATAATTTATAATAATAATGTGTTTAAGAGTTTGATTTGTACTAGGCTGCTTTTTGAAAATGTGTTTATCATAAATGACAGTTATCTTTCCATAAACATTTGATTCAAATCCAACTCTGTCGCTTTAACTTTTTTCAAAGAAAATTCCGATCTTCCAACAAAGCAGCTGTCAGAGGTGAGGAGCCTCTTTGTTTTCCAAAGGCTCCTCTGGAGATTTCCACTCACTGACATTTATGTTTTTACCATCAACATCGTTTACTTCTGTTGCTCCTGTGAAAATCAAACGCCAGCTTTACGCAGGTACATTTATGTTTTCCTCACGTAAAAACCTCAATATATATGAACCTTATAAGAAACAGAACTGTAGATTACTACATTTTAATAAAGGCTGAATTGAAAAAGTACATTCCTAAGTGTCTGAGACAGGCTGGTACATTTATACGCAGCTACACGTCTTGGTAATCTGAATGATTTATTGGAGAGTGTTTTTTAAAATGTTGTCTTTATTTTTAAAATGTCAAGCTGGTTTATATATGTGCCCTCACTAAATTCAGGTTTTCCTGGAGAGAAGGCGAGAACGCTCGCTCATGCAAACACATTTATATAAGACATCATGTCCCTCGATGCACAAAGTATTCCCAGAGTTTTGGAACACGTCTGACAGATAATCTCATGTTGCTGAGGTCACTCAACTGGCAAAGATTGAATTTCAGCGATTCAGTGGCAGGAATTTCTACCAGGATGTTTTTTATTTTAAAAAAGGTAATTAGTTTCAAGCTGTGATTAGAATGAAAACACTGGATTTTCTCTGTTATGAATAATAAAATCTATGGAGACCAGAAAGTGCATGCTGGATGTTTTGGTTGAAAAATGTATTAACAAACCTTTTATTTTTGCCAAATACATTGTATAAGAGAACTGGACTAAGTGACCCCGCCCCTCTCAAACAGGAAGTACCTGCTAGCTCGAGAAATAAATAGCTATTACTCAGTCATTCTATTTGTCAGAATAACCATTCTTCACATGCTGAGTGAATGTCTCAGGCGATGGAGAGCCGACGATGTGGTGCTGGAGGACAAGCCCATATCACCATAACTGATTATTATTAACGTTCCAGAGTCAGGATTCTATCTCCTGTAGATCTGCTTATGTTGTGTTCCATCTGCTTTTTTGTGTCCTCATCTGTCTAAACTAAGCTTTTAATTCAAACTTAATCACTCCAGAGTCTCAGTTTTACCGGATTGTCCACCTTGCATTCACTGCAGTGCTGTAGCACTCAGTGAAAACTCCTGCTGGTGGAGCAACATCTGCGTTTAGTGTGTGATGTTGTAATAATCAGCAATGTGTGCAACACCTGATGTTTTCAGATTCCTGCTCTCGTGCTCATTTCTGTTTTTCTCCCTGCAGCTACAAAAACTCTTCAGAGGGATGACAGCTGCAGTTTTCTCTTTATACATTCACACACCATCTGTACTTTCCTGTAATAATCACTTTGTGACATTTACAGCCATATTTTGATGCAATGACAGCTTGTGTTTGGGCTCTTTATAAGGTATTTTTACTGGTTACGTCAGTATTTCTTCAAGATATCATTACAAATGATAAAGTGTCAAAGCTCTAATTGGTGCACACAATTTGACAATTTTAAGGAATACATTTACATGACACTGTCAAATTTAGTGTCATCTGCTGTAAATCTCTGTCTCCCTTCACTCAATAAGGACAATCTTCTCTTATGTTGCTAGAACTTTCTTTTTTTCCCTAAGTATTTCACTTTTCTGGCTTTTTGTGTTCCTCTAAGCTTATTGCTGATCATTTCACTTCAGCTGAGAAGTGCAGGCTTTGGACAGTTTTATTAGGTTTGCATCATGCCTGCAGTTTGTAATAATGAGCATCAGATCAAATTAATTTTAAAGTAACTCAAACAAAATCCTGCACAATAATTGTGCTGAAAGTTGGTCTTCTGCAACAATTCCAGAACTTAACTGTTGTTCTTATTAGTGCAAAAGCCAAAGTAGCTTTGCATTTTCATCTAAAACCCATTTGGGTCAATTCTGTCCCAGTCAGGAAGCCTTATATCGTTAACCTTTGCTTCTGGTGCAGAGGTTTAACTGCAAATGAAGTCATGAAGGACTGAGCTTTTTTCTAGTTTTTGCCCCAGAGTCAGGTGGTGGCAGCATTTTGTGACCTAACTATAACATTTCAGCTTTCTGAATAAAGTTTTCAGTTTTTCCTCCTTTAAAGGGAGTCGTGGTGCCGTCATTAATAAAGGGACAACTTTTCAACCACATTCGCAAGTCCAACACTTTCAACCTCAATGTCTGCTCGTCTTGCACCATCAGCTCTAATGTTCAGGCTCCAAACTGAAGATGCACATGTACTGTATGTTATAAAAAATTCAGATTTGCATTTATGTAAGAAAGCCCTGCTGTGGGGTTTGATTTGATCAAAGTTAGGCATGAGATGTTTGAAATTTAGTTCTCCTTAAAACTAAGCAAACTAAAAACGTCTTCTCTTTTTCACTGCATCAATCAGTGCATCTGAATGAAATACTAGTTAAGGATTCTTATGTGTTCAACTTGCAAAAATAAAATTCAAAATAATTTCAAAAAGATTACATTTTTTATTCAATCTTGGAAAAGTCACCAGTAAAAAGTGGCCATAATAAATACATCTGTTGGCTTATTAAGAAAAACATTGCCCATTGTTTATTCTAAATGACTGAAGAGAGGAAGAGTACAAAATGTTTGATCATTTTATGAGACTGAGTGTGATTTAGGTCATTAATCCTATTAACTCTGCCTAGTTTTCTTTAGTGTTATGGTGTCATCTGATAAAATTCATCTTCACTCGGGAGAAGACACATCAAAACAAACAGGAAAAAAGAAATTCTTTCACAAAAAAATTCAAAGATACTAAGATTCTTGGTATTAGAAAACCTTTGTATTTTAATAACTAAAAAGCTCCATAATCAACAGCCTGAAATATGGCATGATGAGTGACATTTAGCACACTAAAGTCACCGAGTGTATTTTCCTGATACTTTAGCGCTCACAGGAATGCCTGAATCCAATACTTTGTGGGCTATTCTGCACCTTGTTTGACAATATTGTTAGACAATCATGAATATTTCACTAAATTTGAACCCAAAGGAAAATTTGTGGTGATTGTAATGTCAGAATGAAAGTCATTTTAAAACATTTGAAGCCATAATTACAAAACGTTTTTCCTTTTCTGTAAACAGCTTTTGCAGAAATGGAAGGATTTTGGTATTATAGATAAACATATTTGAAAAACAAAGTTAGGATGATTGTTAAATAATAATCCTAAAAACAAAACAAAACAGTGGGAATAATCAGAGGTAATAATATATCCAGGAATAGTGTTAACCAACCCTAAAAGATCACGTAAATAATTGACAGAATGATGGAAAACCATCCAAAGCAAAATCAGTTCAACTCTTTCATCTGCAGTGATTTTCAGGCAGTTCCTGCTGTTTTTGAAACGTTTCATTCCAATCAAAAATTCAAATGAGAAAAAGTATGGCAATCATGAGAGTCATTAGGATGGAACGATTCTTCTATAATAAATGAACCACTAACCTCCAGTTGATCACAGGCTGCTGCCTTTTTTCATTTAAAACTGAGAACAGTTTGAACCATCTCCTCATACATTTTTGCCAATGAAATAAAAGCTTGTTCTAGTTTAATTTTTGTTAGTTTGGTTCAGAGATTTTGATGTAAACGTTTAGAGAAAAATAATCCAGTTACTTTAAAATTGTGACTTTTTCTTAAAACCTTCCCAGCCACCACATGGTGAGTAAAAATGTGACAGCCGAATTTGCTAAAAAACTTAAAATACGTTGCTGCATGGTGGAATTTGGGGATATGTGATCACAGTTTTAGGGATTTTTACATGACTAAACAGTAAACCGATATACCACCACCTATCAAATCTGGAGAAAAAAGTACAGCAGAGGGTGCAGGGAAAGGTTACGGTTGAAGATGTTCACACATTTCCCACTTCCTTTATTTCAGCATGACCTCCTAGAAAAAAAAATACACTGTAGTTGTAAAAAATCTTTTTTGATGAAGCCAGGAGTAATTTTAGGATGCCCTGGGCGTTTTTCAACACCTTCCTAATTGTGGGTCTTTCTTGTGTCCTGTGTTTGTCAGACTCCTCCAGTAGATTACATGTCTGATTCTGTCCTCTCAGACCCCATCAGAGTCTGCTTCTGCTGGAGCTTTCTTCCTTTAGAGCAGGTGTATTATTTCTGCTGTCCCCTTTTCCTCGATCAGTTCTGGGATTACATTAAAGTTATTGGAGGAAATCAGACGGTGAACTATAGAATATCTGTGTATATTTCAGATAATCTGATGTTTTAGGAAATGTCTGAGCTAAATTGAATTAAAACCACCATAATTACACACAATAGCTTTTTCTAAAGGTTTTTTTTAATACATCCTCAAATATGAACTGGGGCTTAACAAACTGAATTAATTCATAAACTTGAATTATGCTGAACAATTTCAAAACTTTTACCCTTTTTTAAGCTCCTCCCCCTGACACAAAACCAATCTTAATCTGTTCCAAAATGATTGATTCGACATCAGGAATAGGCAACTCAAGGGCTCCATTGTCTGCATAATTTGAAGTAATTCTAGCCCTACTCATGACTGATCACCTGGTTCAGGTGTATCCAACCAATTAGAACATGCCAGAGCAGGGTATGTTGGAAAACATGCAGGAATGCGGCTCTCGAGACCTGGAGTTCCCTATCCCTGCTCGATGTTCTCTGTCCATCATCCACTTAACAAGCTGGAGAGATAGGCTTAAATAAGCATTGACTGCCTATCCTCTGTTTAAACATGTATTTTTGAGCTAAGTATAAATGAGACTTCAATTTATTTTACTTCTTATTTAATTTGTGTTATTTTGTAGTATTCTGCATGTTTTGCTTTACATGTGTGAATAAATCTAAATCGAACAAATGAGATTTCAGAGTTAGTTGCAGCATTTCGCCTAAAGCCATCAGACTTCTGAACGCCTACAAAAACATACAGGTTTCAAAAATACCTGTTCATCCACATCTGTGTAAACTTTGCATAGAATCTCAGTCCACAGCTGTATGTATCATTTATATTTATATTCTATTTGCCTCACTGACCATTTTTGACATATGCATGCATGTCCCAGTACTTATGATGTTATGGGCGGAACAATGTGATTTAATTTGCAGTGCTTTTCAGGTGCTCTATATGAATGAAAACAAAAATCTGAATCTGATTAACTGGTTTCATCTACAAACTCAATTTTTATTTGCAGAAAACTGAAGAAAGTGTACAGAAAGAGTCTAAAAGGAGGCTGACTGCAGCAGAAGACCCCTCCCCACTCTGGTGTTGCACCTTTCTAAGGAAATTTCTTCCCTCAGTCTGAAGCTGTCATGGTTGAGAAGCTGCAAAAAAAAAAAAAAAAATCACTGGTCCAGCTGATCATTTGAACAGCAGGTACGAATGCAGCTCTTTGTGGGAAACTCCTCGGACACCACTGAGGTCTACTGAAGAATAAAACGACAAGAAGTTTGATGGTAAATGCATCTGCTGCATCATCAAACACACTGCATGTTACAGGAAAATATACAAGGGATCAAATTTCCACAAAAACTCCACAATCATAGGGACTCTATTTTTCACTTGGAGAAAGTTTACACTGTTGCAGTTCTTTATTATATGTAAATAATACAAACAGCAAAACACAACTCAGTCTTCAAGGCCTGGCATGCTTAGTCATAGAAAAGTATTTTCTCACAAATGATAGCAGCATGCCATGGACAGAAAAACACCTAATTTTTCTTCACAATAACAACAGATGGCTATTTCAATGTTCTTTTACAGGTTTTAGTTACTTTTATCCACTCAGCCTTGGAGGAGACAGAACCAAAGCAAAGAATGTATCAACACAAAATGTAAAATAATGATTTTCTATTTTTGTTTGGTAGAAAATGAGTTTTCACTTTCACTAAAACTGTGCACACTGCTACAAAAGTATACATTGCACCAAACTTTACCTCTTCATTGGAAAATTTCAAGCATAGCAAGGATAATTATCTCTTAAAAATGTACGCGGAACCACACAAGAGCACAAACTAACAACACATCAGACTTCCAGCTCAGGCAAATGCAGTAGAACACAATTAAATACACGTCTTACAATCATTTTTTTTCCGCCTCAAGGTCCCAGAACCCCACATTCACAGATTTCAGGTCGATGTTGAAACCACAAAAAGATAGTTCTTTTGTTAAAGTCAAATTTTGGAGTCTCATCAGGGTTTTTCTCAGAACCCGATACACAGAGTGGAGCACCGTTTACCCTCATGTGAAGGGTTTTCTTTGTAAAGTTTCATTTTGTATTGCATCAGTGTGAAAAGGGCTTTGTTTGCCCCACACACACGCGCACACACACACATAAGAACAAAGGATACAGCAGAAAAAGGGGACACACAGGGAGCCTAATGCAGCTGATGTAAATAAAGATTTTGTGCTCTAAGCTTCCTGGGAGGTTGGAGAGTCAAACTGGAAGATGTCTCCAGTGAAAGTCACATCCATGGCAACACAATCCCAGGCAACAAAGACGTTAGTTTGAAATACATTTATAAATGCTGCAATCAGTATGCAAAGTGTCAATGATCTAGCTGTGTGATATTAAAGTGCAAAATCAATTAAAAGAAATGAGGATGTCTTTGGTGCCTGCTTTGTTTCCTGTTATAAATAATGGAGGTAATTCATGAAAAATACATGAAATAAAAGTCCTAGGAGGCCGTCTGTCTTCTGCTAGATTGTCTATTTGTGGGGCGTCAGGAGACTAACAGCTCTTCTCCATGCTTGGTCAGCTCCCAGGACGCGTCATATCGCCGTAATACCCTCTCAAGCAGCGGTGGCTGACCAAACTTAATGAGGATTAATGCCGGATCAGTTCAGAGTTTGTGCCTGTCAGGACGCCGCTCTGCCAGCTCACCTGCCGGTAATTGATTGCACTCATTGAGAGTCAGTTTCTCTGTCCAGCATGGTGGAACATGTGCTCAGCGGCGCCTGGGAGAGATGATGTGGCGAGCAGAGGAAGAGAATGAAGCAGTGTAGGACTGCAAGCCCAGGAGAGCAGAGAGAAACAGAATATTGAATATTGTTTTAGACTTCTACCATACAGATTCTCCAGGAATGTCTTTGCTGTGTGTTTATTGTTTGGTTGCTATGGGCGACAGAACCTGATGAAAAGCGCAGGAGGCATGAGTGTGGAGTGGTCCTGCAAGTCCTTGATTTTCAGACAAAAGCCTTTATTGTTTGTGAAAATACATCTAAAACACTGTGGTGTAATTTCTGCCATTACTTCCTGACGGGAGACTCAACATGCTCATGGTTTGTTTTTCTGTGACATCCTATAGGACCTCTCTGGGTCCACAAATACACACTCCCAACCACTGTGTTTCGACAAAGCGGCGTGACAGCCACGGCTCTCATCAAAGGTTTCAGCTGAAGCTGCCAACAGTTCTCTACACGTTTCCTCCCTCTCAGCGGTGATGCCCCACATTCGCAGATCCCTCTCATCTATCAAATCTAAATATATATTTTAATGGCAGCTAAGGAGGAGAACATAAAACAGTGTAAGACTGACCGAGGCAGCACCACAGAATGTAAATGTATACGGGGAGGTTGAGTGGAACGTTGGCTACAGTCACTATGAGAGAGGAGGAGGACTCGGGGACTTGAGGAGATCGCTGGAAGCCTCCGCTGTGGCCACTAGTCATACTGGCCCTTCAGTCAAACCTTCAAGAGGGAGGGTGGTGGCGTTGTCGGTGGGCTGTGGGTCGTCCTGAAGTTGGGAGGCTGAAGTGGAGGGGCCAACCAAGCTGGCGTAAGGCAGGTGGCAGTCCATGTGCAGGAACGGCGGGTAGTGCTGGCGGTAGCAGATGTACGCGAACAGCAACCCAATGACTCCTCCCACAAAGGCGTCTGCAAAGTCACAACAACACATTTGAAAGGAGCGAACCAGTGACTACTTTTAGCCTGCATGTTGTGGAAGATAAACAACATCTCCAGCCTTAGAAGGAGAACAGTTAATTAAGTGTTGCTGTATGAGTTTGCGAACATCCATCATAGCGAGCTGCTTTACAAGCTACAACCTGCGGAAGTGAGGAGGCAAAGCAAGGCTCTTTTATTTTTACTTTAGAGTCGGAGTAACACGCCTCAGGACAAGCAGTCTTTGTTAGATTGTCAGAAGCTTTGTATCATACCAACGTCCTTTAACAAAAGCTGCATTGTGAAACATCACATTGAGCTGGAAAACAAACATGCTGAACAAAGCTTAAACCGAACAGTCACCTCCTCACTGCAGTCAAAACCTTTATTTCTTTCAAAAAACACTTTTTTTCATGGTTAAAAAGTAAAATGCTGGAAAACACAGTCTTTAAAAGTCCACAAACAAATGTCCCATCACCTAAATTCAACTGCTGTGCCTGGATTCTGTTTTTTGGCCTTTTCTCCACCTTTAAAGTACCAAGTCATGGTGAGAAAATTAATATCCACAAAGCGCGGTGAGGCAGATGGGCTAATGGGAGTTCCCAGCTTGTGTTTACACTGGAAGCAAATTGAGGCCGCACAAGTTAAATGGAGTGCAATATTGCTGCTTACTTACAGAGGAGAGGAGAAAATGTTGACCCAGGCAGGAGTCAGACAATGATCAGCTTGGCTGTAACTGATGCATGTTTTGAAATAAATAAGAACTGGTCATAAAACGAGCAATTTGTTTCATAGTAAGCCACAGACATATGGCACTCTAAAACTCAATTACCCCTCTCCACAGAGCTGTCGAAGTTAACCTCAGTCTGTCATATATTACTAGAAAAGCAAATTAATGGTAGACATTCATGTCAGTAATTACTTGACTCCTCCTCCATATACCTTCAGCAGGTGTTACACCACGAGACTTTCATTAAAAGCGGGAAAAACATTCTGATGTCTCTGTGATGCTGGGCTGACCTTGCCAGTGGTGTTTGTAGTCGCAGGTCCGGGACAGTGCGATCATCATGGCGCTGTACAGAGGCAGCACCATGGCACAGAGACGCCAGCTGCGACCTCGGCCCTGATCCGTGAAACACTGCAGCTTTCCCGCCAGGTAGAAGGACGTGAAACCGAGGCCAGAGAACGCAACTGACAAGACAGAAGAAACTCAGAGTCAAGGATCGAGGCTGAACAGCAAGAAAGGAATTTCAGTTTATATCACTGTGAAATGCACATTAAAATGAGGAATCATGAACATCCACGTCGTATACAACAATGGTCTGTAAAACAAAAGGGTTTCCATCAACACCAATAAACAGACTAAACATGGAGCTTTGATAGGGTCAAATTGTTAAGCCAATGAAGACATCTAAGCATGTCTTTTCTAGTTTTTGAGCTCAAATCACCAAATTCAATCGGAATGGATAGAAATGCATCAAAGATGTTGTGTTTCAAAGAACAATGTGATGAAACGTTTTCAAATCAGAACTGTTCAACTCTGGAGGCAGCAAAGCTGCTGCGGCTGTTGTTGTTGTTGTTTCTACAGCGTTTCCTGCTGCCGGCTCTGGTGCTGATGAGATATGAGCTCCTGTTTCAGACCCTCCAGTTAAGTTCTGCTCTTTTCTTGCAGACTATGTGAATCCATCAGCAGCTGCAGCTTTTCCAGAATCAGAAAGCAGCTCTTGTTAATCATAAGACAAAGGAAAACCACTGTCGTCGGGATCATTGTGATAGATTTGCAGCTGCTCACTCCAGAAGACTTTTGATTAAGGTCTGCTCTGCAGCCAACGTTTAATTACTGGAAATAAATTACAAAGAGCTAAGTGGTTGGCCCACATTTGAACATCATGTGATGGCTGTCTTCATAAATGCAGATAGATTATCGTTTGCATTGCATTCTGGGAAAAGCTCTGACTGTGAATGACATTATGGCGTTCATCTGGAAAGTTAGGGGATCACTGACTGAAGAAGAATACTGAAGCTTCAACCTGAAGAGACTGGAAACTTTTCAAGTCGTATTTTATATTTTCCATCATTTTCATGTCAAACCTGAAATTTTTGGTTGAATAAATATGTACTTTTCATTGCTTCAAGGGGCTTGGTAAAGGCAGAAGCCCTGAGTGAAAAAAGCCTCCCCAGTACATTTACCAAACCCAACAGACTGACAGATAAGAAGATGAAAAATGATTTGATCCTCTATTTAAGAGTCGTTGCATATTATTGACCATTAAATACAAATGTGATAAAGCTGAAAGTGTTGCATGGCCCTCTCTGGGTGAGAGGGTGCTACATGCTCCCCACCGTCCCCCTCTGCCCTCGCCACCCTGGTCATAGACATATGAAGTATTTTATCTCCATAGGAAACAATTTATTTTTGGTCGCCTGGGAGTGACCAATAGGACTATGTAATTTTGTGAATAAGTAAAAGTATGTTTTTGGATTTTCCTCGGTAACTGATGTTTCTTTTAAACCACGCCCACATTTCCTGTATGTTCATTTTTTATGTCATATTGTTTTTTCATTTTGAGCCAAAAATTAATATATTAAAGTTTTACCAGTTTCCCTCGGGATCAATAAGGTGTCTTGTCTTAGAATACTGTGGTAAAAATGTAAAGGGGAACGCCACTTTTGGGATTTCGCCTAACAAATGCCATTCCAAAAAAAACAACTTCTAATTCCAACATTTTTTCTTAAGGAGTTGATGCCCAAGAAATTATGAGGTGATTATCTGAAATCCCATGACAGAGTTGAAGTTGGAGAAGTTACTAAAGGTATTTTTTTTTTGTTAAAAACTTAAAATGGTGACCTTTTACCGAAATCAAAGATCAACAAAGGCTTGGTAGTGATTTTAAGCTGACAGGATGCCAAATTCTATAAATATTGCCAGAAAAAAAAATATTTTTCTATTACTGTATAAAAATCCCCAAATTGCCAAAGCCAATGGTCTTGTGACCATCCCATAATAATTCTAAAAAAATCTTTGGATATCCCTGACATGTGTGTTTTGGGTTTTTCAGTGGATTTTGAAATATATTTTTGGAAACCCATAAGAAATTTTGTTCTCATTCATTTTTTTTACAGTTTCTTCTTATTATTTTTTTGGTGGTGGGTGGGGGAAGGGTCATTCACTGCCTAAAATTCATCTTCATCGGGCGTGTGGCAAGAGTGAAATCTTTGCTCTGAAAAAGAAAGAATTGTGAAAATAATCTAGTCCTTGAAGTCCAGGACAGCTGTGGGACAGAAGAATGTCAGATTTTAGCCAAATGCTAATTTTAACTGCATTTCCCTGGTAGATTGATGATGTTAAAAAACATAGTTAGTAGTAGAAACTACAAAAGCATAAAAATTACAGGTAAAAGCAAACAAAATACAAGATGATAGATGACATTGCTCGCTGCTTCAACTTTAATTGGTCCAATGATGCCGTAAACTAAAAAATAAAGCCTTTTTCCTAATTAACAGTTTGTGAGTTGCTATCTCCTAAAATTAACATCTGCTGGTAAATGTGAGGAAAACACTGGTGGTCTAATTGTGTGAATTAAGGGTGGTACAGTGGAGCGGCGTGAGCTGTAAAATGCCAGGGATATTAGTCTGTAACTGCAGCTGCCCGAGCAGCACATTTCAGCTGCCCACCTCCTCCTGAAATGATGAGCTGGCAAAAAACACAAAGGATGAAGAGTGAAGCCTGAGGAGGAAGATTGCAGACACACATCTTTCATGGTGACTTCTCAGTCAAGCAAAGAGAAGTTTTCAGATCTAAACCAAAACATAGAGAAATAGGATGATTTCAGTTTCTCAAATCATCAAATTTCACATTAATTGTTTTGGTCATTGAGCCCTGCATCATCTAACAGACCATTACAATCCAACAACAACAGGTGCATTCAGGATGAGCAACACCAGAGAGGAAACCCATGGGTCTGATAATGGGTTTCCTCTCTGGAGTTGCTCATCCCCATCATGCACTGTCTTTACAGTGTAACACCCTCCTATTTTAAATCGCACTGCAGAACACACACTTGGTTCTATTAACTTTAACCATCTCCAGGCCAATTCCATTATGGAGCTGTGAAGACAGAACTACATAATCAATGAGTCGTAAACTCAGTCTGCTGACAGGAGACTTCAACTTTAAAATGGAAGTGGTTAAACATCAGATAATAAAACAATCCAGGAGTGTCTTTTCCATCTGTCGCTGTGTTGACCTATTGTTAAGCTATAGTAGGAGACACGCGAGTTGTGTTTGAATGAGTGTTTTTTTTTTCCTTCTCTCTGTCTCTGTAAGCAACAGCAGATATGCTCAGTCAGCATTGGACGTGGAGATCTCTCAAGCAACAAAACGGCTCAGACAGAACCCTCAAAGGCTGAATATATTTATCCACTTACCATCAGAAGTTCAATGAGGATCATCTGAAATGTGCAGCATAGTGGCCTTTGCTAATGGGTCATTCAGTGAGGTATGTCTAATAGAGCCGAGTGAGGCCCTCAAGAGGAGGAAGGAGTCCCTGAAAGGCCAGAGGACTTGAGAGTGCAGAAACATTTTCAGAATGGATCTACTCCATGAATCCCAAAAAGCCTTTTGAACTGAATCCTCCAAGAAGACATAGAGAGGAGTAATGAGAGTAATGATTGCAGGTCTTCAACATAAAATGCACTTAGCTTTCAAGAGAAAATGTGAAAACGTGAAGGTGTGGAGGGGACATTCAGGGACAGACAACTCACTTCTTCTCTAGAAAATTCTAAGAATAATAAATGTTCTATTTCAGTTTAAAAGTGAAAGGTGACATTAGTAACTCGTGTGATACATGCGTGTCTTGCGTTGTCATTCGTCGATGTGCGCAGATGTTGTTCGAGAATTTTTGACTGTCAGGTCTTTAATTTACTTTTTAGTTGTTCAAAATTTTGAGTCTGTTGAGTATTATGTAAATGATGTACTTGACTTCACAAATCACTACTGGATTGCATATAAACAGCTCAATAATCAACTTGAGGTAACATGTATATCTGTTCTTTCCATTTCTACCATCTTGTCTCTATAGCTCAGATTAAGAGGACCTGGTTGCAGACAAGATGGCGGCTGAAAATCATTAGCCAGAAGCAAAAATTTACAAACATCATCAGCCGGAAGCAAACATTCCACAAGATTTCAGTGTTGTTGCCACTTTCATTAATCTTTTTAATGTGAATAAATGGTTTAGTGTTCATGATTAGCTTAAAATGTGTCAAAAGATGGTAAACATTTTATTAATTTAAAAAAAGTTATTACCAAAACTGTTCAGATTTGTAAAACTGTTGAGACTCTTACATTGTAGCTTTAGCTCAGACCAGTGTTTACGTTCGTCGTGTAAGGAGTTACGATATGTGAAAGAGCATTGTAGATTTTGACAGAAATAACTCGGGTAATAAAAAGTCCAAAACTTAAAACGCTAAAAAAAAAAAAAAAAAAATGTAACTGTTGAGTTCGCTGGTAATATTAGTCTTTTATGACAGAAGAAGACTCAGAACTTTGTTTCTCATTGTTGGACTCTGATTCAAAGGAGAAGGGATGTAGATTATCTCAGCACTTGGACCATAAAGCCCTTTCAACCAATAACACATGAAAGCCCAACAGAAAATACTTACTTTTACTGTCTAATTGCTGCACCTGAATGTGTTCTGTGGAGAGCAAAGAAATGGTGATGAGTCAGCTCTAATTTATTCAATACGGGGCTGCATTAGTGAAGGAGTGATGCAGGTTCTAAAGCCTCCCATCATTCAGAAACAATCACCAAAGAGCACAAAAGGTTTTAAAGAATATCTTTTCTCTAAAAAGATATAATTTGTGGCCTTGTTATGACTGTTTTCTTTAATGTGCAAAGGATAAAATATACCTTTACAACCAGAACTTGAAGTTTTTTTCATTACGCAAAAGGTGTGGTTTTGTCTCGCCTCCTCCTGCCTGCTTCATTGCATTCAACTTTTTTCAAATCTGCATTATAGCTTTGCGTCACCACACTTCCAGTTGATGTTTACACCCACCTTCCATGACCATAAAAATCTTTAAACCATAAAAAATTTATTTTTTCCCCCAGTATGTTTATGTTAGTGATGTCTATAATAAGATGCTGACAGTAACGGCCATTGTTGGAGGAGCTGCCAGCTTTACTGCTGTTTGGGTTTGAGTTGTGGGTTCAGGGGATTTGGTGATTATGTGCTTGTTTTTCCCTCTTTCTCAGACCTGTCTCCTTCAATTCTTCCTAGTTTGCAAGTTTGCTACGAGGTGAGAAAATAAATGTAATCACCGAAAACATGAGCTGCATCCCAATCGTCACAGTATAATAGATCTAAAAAAAAAGGTTGAAATTGAGGAGGTTTTGCGGTTTGTTTTTACCATCCAGATTTTGCACTTAAGGCTGTGTGTTCTTTAACTGTCAGTCCTCATCACATTCCTGAGATTTCCTGTTTTCTAAATGTGCTACATTTGGGTTCTCTTGCATCCCCGATGCGCTGCTGTCATTTTCCTACAACGTAACAACATGAAGCTATTAGGCGTGTCACACGCAGGCGAATGTAATCCAAGTAGCACTGCTGGAGCGGATTACAGAGCATCATCCCTCCTTGGCGTCTCTAATGGGACACAGTCCGCACATCAAAGCGTCTCACTGCTAAAGCAGGTGTGCCGAGGATCTGAGGGTTCTGCTCCGAAACATCAGACAAGAGCATGAAATTACAGCTTCTTCAGCCTTTTCTTCTTCCTTTAAAAGCTACACTTTGTGAAAAACGTCTCACATATCAAAGTGTCTCGTCACATTTTTTGAAACGGTTTTTCTGACTGTTGTTTAGCAGTTCTAAACATTCATACTCACAGCACAGCAGCAGATTTCAAAACATTTTAACCTTCAGCAATTAAAAGCTTCAATAGCATCCAACCATCCCTATAATTACACTTTCCTGCTGTACTACTTTAGCAGGAATTCTGCTCAATTACTTCATTATAGCTGCCTGAGAATCTAGTGGAAAATATGAACAAAAGCAAACAACTAAATAAAACTTTAAAATCAGATCTTTTATCTGACACATCTCATCCATCATATATGTGTATAATCCGCATGAAACAGCCCATCCTTTTCACCCTGCAGTCATCTGCTGGACAACAGAGGACCCTGAATTATTTAACGTTCAGCTGAGGTGAAAACAAAGTGTGAAGCAGTGGTTCTGACTGCTGTGTATCACACAGCGGAACAGGAAGTCAGAACAAGCTAAAGCAGCAGGTGTTTTAAGGCCTCCCTTGGGACATTTGGAACAGATCCTTAATTACCTTTGTAGGAGCAGAAAGGAAAGACACCTCAATGGGCTTGCATTCAGAGATATTATCTTAGTAAAATGTAGTGGAAGCACAAAGATCAAACCGTCTTAATGCAGTTTTCATGGGTCAGTGTGAACAATTTGGGTTCTCCCTCCTGTGTTAGTGCAGTGGTCTGCTCACAGGAGGAATGGCTGCTGGGGAAGCTCTTCCGTCCCTCAGAGACCAACTCCGGCTCTCCGGTGCACAGCATCTTTGGATTCAACTGTCCATCTGGAAAACAGCGCTGCAGGTAATCTGGTCTGGGTCTGGAAAAAACAGAAAAAAAAATTAAGTTCTGAACCAAAATATGCATTTTTTTCCAACTGTGAAAAATTGTTTGAGTTTACCTTCCAACAATCAGCTTGATAGTATTTGTGAAAACTCCATTTAAGGCGAGAGCGAGGGACACAGCTGGAGAAGAAGAGGCAGATGATAAATATTCCAGACTGGGAACCAGATTTTACTGACATTTACAGCATCAAAACACAAAAAGTATGCTGTTAGGTGAATCATTTTCTTCCAAGTGGAGGTAAACATTGCAGCAGGACTCTTATTTTCCCAGTTTCTTATTAAGAAAAAAATCTAAAAAACAGATTGATGGGATTATTGGAATAATTCCTCAGAGAGGATTTGCATGTGGAACATCCTCTCATCATTTCTCACAGCTGCAGCAGCAGCAGGAAGAAGGTTCAGCACGGGGTGAGTTTCATTAGCACCAAAGGGAGGTTTGCTTGTGAAAATAAGGTGACAAACATCACAAATATCCTGCAAAAAATACATTTTAAGTAAGATTTGCATTTAATTTATTTACCAGATATGATTTATCCTTTTAGCACTGACTACGAGATGAGTGCAGCTGAGGGTTATGCCTTTAAAGAAGAAAAAAAACAAATTTATGTAAAAATGATTTCTGTTTTCTTTGTGGCTGTTTTCAGAATATTTTATTATTTTAGTATAATGGTTCCCTGTTTTTTTCCTGCAGCATGGACTCCAAGAACCAGACTGTTTTGTCAGTTCCTTTTTTTATTTACTGAATCTTTGAGCAAAATTTTCAATCCTTGCCACCTACTCAATTGCATTTCTTGCAATGTATTTTTTTTAATAATAAATATGAATTATGCTTCTTTTGTGGCATGAATAAAAACAGAAATATAAAAATAAACAAACTTATTTTTTACATTTCACAGAAGCCCATATGATTTCCTTTCAAAATAAAAGACGCCTTGTACCAAACAGGATCATCACGATGCAGCTCTGGACAGCATAGGATAAAATGTGCTATAAACTCATAAAAGATCAGACATTTTAACAAAGTTTTGCTTAGTATTTGAAATCTGTGTATTCTAAAGGAAGTATAGAGCAAACATGACTTCTTCAGGTCAATCAGAGCTGTCATGATTTGATGTGTTCTTCCTCTCCATTTTTTAACCTATGTTTCAACTCAACTGTAGGAAATACTCGTTTTTTTTTGTCCAGTTTATCTTATTATTTTATCTTTTATCAAAACTTCAGGTCTTTTTCTCCACAGATCTGCAGAGAAAGCCTCCCTGACAGCAGCCGCTTCAGAGGAGCCTGAAGCTTCATCAACACAACATGCATCCTCTGTCAATCCTCATAATGTTCAAGTGAACCAATCAAATTAGGGGGAGATCAACTTGATTTCCTGCTTTGAAAATAGTGAGTTTAAAAACACTGCAGGTCAAGCTGTAATCTAAGCGTAACACTATTAAAATAAATAAATCCAGCGACAGCTAAATTGGACTTCCACAAGCAGCTTCTGGTAATTACCAGCTTAGAGGCATTTGGCTGTTCGTCGCTGCATGTTTTGATTTTTAACCGGGCAATTAACCCCTGAAAAAAGACTCTACCTTCCCTATTAAAACAGATGAGGATGGCAGGTTAATGAGGATGAATTACTGTAATTTTACAAAGACGCAGTGTAGCATCCTTCCTAATATCAGCCCGTTTACCTGTGTAGAATGAAGTCATTTTGGTGGGCAATGTGTGAGGACCTCAGTAGGTAGAAACCTTGGCAGAGGATCTCTAATGTAGTACCAGCAGGAGGATTGCTTTAAGTCAAAGGAGACTGAAGCAATCAATGCCTCAGTTAAAGATCTGTAATGGGAAAACAGGAGGACTGCAGCTGCTCTGCGGGTAGATGTTCCTCTTTAACTGATCGTCCTTTCAATTAGCTATAAAGGAAACCACTGGGAGTCATGATCAGTAAGAATGCATGCCCTCCTAATTTAATCCCTGCAGTTTGCATTGAATCGGAGGTCAGCCTGTGTCACCGCGGCGAAAACGCTTTTCTTCGACAGGCTTTGAAAATGAGCTCATGTGTGGGTTGGCTGCAGTCATTTCAGGTGAAACGTGTTCTGCTGACCACTTCCACTACACTTCATCATTTCCTATGCAGGCAGGGCCTCAGAGGCTCACTAATGCTCATTAATGTATTCATTTCATTAGATAGCTGAAGGCAGCGGGGCCTTTGACCAGCCTGAAGAGCCTCTGGCTTTGTTTTATGGTGCTAGTGTCAAAGTAAAGTACTGATTGAGAGCATCAGGTTGATCCTCAGCTCACTGGTTCAACGCCGACGCAGAGCTGGAGTGGATCATCAAATTCCTGGGAGAGACCCAGTTTGGTATTAGAAATACACGCATGCATCTCTTCTAACTTAAATTGAACCAACTTATTTTAAGATATAAATGCATTTACTGTAATGTTTAAATACATTTTTTTTATGTTTTTTTTTTTAAATAAGCTTGAGAAAACTTTTTAAAGTGACATTCCGATCATCTTTTGTCAGTGTTCCCAATGGTCTTTTGATTATGTTGTTTTAGCCAAAATCAAAAAGCCTGTGTTGCTGATTTGTGGGCAGGACTGTTGGTCCCCAGAAACCCCGCCCCCACATCCCTCCCTGTTGGTGAGAGCTCAGATCACAGAGCTTGTGGCTTTTCCAGCGTATTTTCTATATCACAAATATGATTTTTTCCAAACAGTTTTGTTTCATCTGCTCCTATACGGTATTACAACAAATTAAATAAAGAAATACTCAGAAATGCAATTTTAAGTTTAATTTCTTTTTATACGTCCTCCATCTTTAGAATAATGCCATGAGAACATATTAAAAACACCACTTTAATCAGAGTGTAAGTGAGAATATCTTTCAATTTTATAAAACTAGCTTACTCCCCAAACCAGCTCAGTGGCCTTGTGGTAGTGGTGAATTCAAATCCAGGCTGAGTCATGCAAAAAAGTCTTTAAATGAGACCCATGGCTCCCTGCTTGACACTCAGCGTTAAGAGGTTGAATTAGGGTGTTAAACTACCAAATAGACCCTGAACGTGACTGTGTCTGCACCTCACTGTTCCCCCAGGAGATGGGGAAATGGTGCACACCTAGATGAGAGACAACCAATGGAACTTTAACTTTATATATCCCAATATTACAACACAGTTGTCTCAAATGGCTTCACACTCGTAATTGTCAAAAAAAAAAAAATCATAAAATATAAATGATAGCTGATTACTTAAGTACACTGGGCATCACAGCCCTAAGACCCTTCTTCTCAGTAAAGAAAAAAACAAACAAAAAAAAAACTCATGGATATCCACATGAAGAACAGATCCCAGGACAGACAGGCGATGTACCAGGACAGTTAAAGAAGAGTAGCTTATAGCTTAGTGTATGGGGAATGTCTTTAACTTGGTGAAAACATTCAATCCAAAATAAAAGTCTACATTTGAAACTAAATATGGTAGCATTGCAGCATTTTTGAATAAAAACACTGTTAAAAAATATCTAAAACATATTTTAAGAGTTATTTTCTGTGTAGTTCTTAAAAATATGCTTAAAAAATACAGGAAAATTCCCTTAAACATATCTTCCTACTAAATTATAAATAGTATTATTGCTTATCAGGGAATTTGAATAGGGAAGCCAAGTTATTGATCAAAAAATTAGACATGAATAACAGAAATTCAAGCTCTTTGAATGTACGGAGAGTGACTGAATGAAGGATTAATTAGCTGTGAATGATTAAAAAACACTAATGCCACAGGGACTGAGATCACACCCTCAGATTGAACAGAAACAAAGCATGACGTAATCTGAACCACAAACCAAGATAATCTGAGTAAACTGGGGTCCCTCCTCACAGATAATGGTAGTGTGCACTCTAACAGCCTGTAGCAGGTCAGTGGTTCGATGTCTTTCAAAGGTTACATGAACTCTCAGACAGTAAAAGGCAGAAGTTGAGCCTCCTACATTCAGAGAACTTTTTCACCTCCTGACTTACAGCTTCCCTGAAGCAAAGTGCCGTGATTGGCCACTCTTGAAAAACCCCAACAGTTTATCTAATAAATTTAACCTGCATCCGTCTTCCTGACCAAAAGGTCAGCACTGCAGTGGGTTTTGTGCCTCTGATTTACAGTTGCCTCTGAGTTTCCTCCACAAATTGCACAGCAGAACCAAGTCTGGAAATGAGGAAATTCACATAAAGCATCCGAATGTTTAAAGAAATGTCAATCCTTATTGAGCTGTTAAAACTCACTTCTAAAAAATAAGATTGTTTTTCTATGAAATCAAGTAAAACAAACATGCAAGTAAAAAAATAAATAATCCAAGTGGAGGTTCAATAACTGGAGGCTGAAGTTCTAAACTCGTCCATCCAAACAGCAATAAAGGCGTCTGCTGAATTCTGGGTTTAAGATTACTTTCACTACAAGGACAATAAGCAAAAATGCTTACACATCACTTGTGGGATCATATTTGCATGATAGATAGTAGTATTTATATTTTGCTGTCAAAATTAAAAACAAGAACTGCAGAGAATCTCAGTTGCTCTCATTGTATGGTCATGTAGAAAACACAATCCTCAAATGACTTCATTATAGCAGATAATCATCTCATTAAGCAGCAAGAGTCTGGAAATGATAACATTTTATTAAAAATAAACTTTCCAAAAGAAACAGAGGGCTCATATGAGCACAGTTCAACAAAGGAATACATACGGGAGTGGAACGAACCAAGAATTACAGCAGACAAAACCTTTCTTAAATCCTAAGTTTCTCTCCATGACAAGAAATCCTACATCCGTAAATAATGTAAAAAAAAGCAGACACTGAATTGCTAATGTTATCTAACATTTTATTAAAAAAGAGAAAACATAGTTATTTTATCCATAGAGCCAAAACAAAGAACTGCAGCTCGTTTATCGTCTAAATGTAAGGCGCAATACCGGTCTATAGGTTTGTTCTGTGTTAAACTCTTTCCATCCCTGTAACTCCACATTCTGTCTCCCCCTCATTTGTCTCTGTTTGTGTCTTTAATGGGGTTTGAGTTAAAATTTCCTTCTTCTTTGATGTGCCCAACTCTCTGCTGGATTCTCGGCTCAGGGGGGAGCAGTAAACAGAGAAAACGGAGCGTCAGAAAAACCTCCTCATGCTGTTTGATCATCAAACCAGAAGCAGAAAATGTTCAAATGTGAAATCTCACGGCTGCGCCGGCTCCGATTAATAACATGATGACTTTAGCGCTCCATCACGGAGTTAATGATCCCAACTGTTAAGCACAAAAAATGAACTAATATGACCAATTATATGTCATGAAAAAAATAAAGGAAACTGACTTAGATAACGACCAAAAAAAAGCATTTTCTTTGGAAAATCATTAAAAATTTAATTTTCCAGACTAATTTAAAGACACCAACCCATTATTTTTTGTAATTACTTCATATTCTTAAAGGAAAAGCATCCTGACATTAGGAGGGAAATCCTGCACTCACCTAAGCACGCCTCTTTGATCTCCGTCTTGTCCGTCCTTTGAATTATCTTCACCACAAATATGACGGCCAGTGGGGTAAGGAAAGAAATGGCCTGAGAGGGAAAAAAAAAATAAAACATCATGATTGATGTTCAGGAGTTACTGCTGTACCATTTATAGCTCAGAAACTTCCAATTTATCTTTTTATCCACGAAACTGGTTTTGTCACAAAAATAATATAAATTCATGATGGAGCTTAAAATGTTACCTTTTTTTTTAAATAAAATGAAAATCAGACTTAAATACATAATGAATCCAGGTCAGGTACCTAATTGAAAGACTTAACCCCCAATTATGACAAAAATAATTCTGCAAACGTGTATTTTAAATGTTATGATTTTTTAATTTTAATAAATAATAGTTCATGGTTTGGTCCTTGCTTGTGAAGGGTGACCTTAAAGCAGTTACAGACAAAAAAGGAGAAGAACAAATTTGAAGGGATTTAAAGTATAAGACGGTGTCTTTGTGTTTACTTGGGATTATTAGAAATTACATGAAATAATCTTAAACATTTATAACAAACAATTAAAGGTCAATTTGTTTTGCTTTATTGTCTCTGTCTTAAAAAAATGCAATTTTGTGTGAATTATTACAAAAAATCAATAAGTGTAAACCTGGAGCAGCTGGTGGGGATTGTTTTGCTTGCAAAGTGTTTGACATATTAACAGATGTAGTTGACAGGAATAAAAATAGCCTCACTTTCCTGAATCTGAATGCATGAAGCCTCTGTGTTAGCCTATGAGGACAGAAATCATGAGGTTTGGCTTCACGGAGGCTCAGATTGTGAAGCTCCCGTGCAGAGAGAGTCTTCAGGCTGTCTTCCACAGTCTGCACTCTAATGAAGGTCATAGTGATTCATAATGTAAGTGGATGTAAATTCTGTCAGTTGATCTTTAATGGGCAGATAAATTCTCCACACCTTCAGGGCTTCTGTCACAGCAGACCAGCTGACGGACTGCAGGTGTTAAAGCCAGGAGAATTTTCCTAAGTGGAATGTGGCCGCGGGCCACAGCAGATTCACAAATCCATTGCTTTTAATTCGTCCTTTAAACATCTGTCTTCAGCAAAGATTTAGAGATATTGCTGGCTTCTCATTTGATTCTTCTTGTTCTAAAGCACTGAAATTAGACTATAAATGACAAGGAGCTAAAATATATACTTTTTTCTGCCTTTGGCTTCAAATTGACTTTTATAGATTAGTGGAGAGTTAGGATTTTTGGACTGTTTAAATGGATATATTATATATTATATATCATATTTTATTACCATCTGAACATCATTGAAAAAATTCAAACATATAAAATCTCTTTTCTGTTAAACACATCTGGTTGGTAGACAAATATGGCAGCTTTTACTGTAGTTCCATTTATAGTTGGTGCTCATCTTCAACATTCCAGGGATTCCTGCAGCCATCAGGTGACTAATGTGAGCAGAACTGGACACTGACAGGCTGACAGATAGAAAGGAAGTGAATCTAAATCAACATCCTCTGGGTTGACATGTTCATTTAGAGCCAGAGCTTTCTACACCACCTTCTAAAAAGAGAGTTGAGTTGAAGTTGTTCTCCATCGCATTCATTTACACGGAAATCTGATTGGAATGAGAATTGGTTTAATTCAAGCAATCAAAACACAATAAAGCTTGGGAAATCCATCCATTACTTCTGTTCATCCGGGATACTGTAGGTGCAGGTGACAGCTCCCCTGGGGGACTCTGAGATGTTCCCAGGTCAGCCAAGCGATGTTTTCTCTCCAGCGTGTCCTGGGTCTTCCCCCCAGTGGGACATGCCCAGAACACCTCCACATGGGTGCGGACCAGATGCCTGAGCCACTTCAAGCGGCTTCCTTGGATGTGGAGGAGCCACATCCTCCATTTCCAAATAAAGACTTTTATTTAAGGTGAAGTCAAAGTGATGGCATTTTATTCATTATTACAAACCATATTTGTACAATGTACAGCAAATACTCTGATTGTAAAAGTCCCACTCTGATCATCTTTTAATCTATTTTCAAAGCCTTCCCAGTGGTCTTTCAATATTAATAAAGTAGTTTTAGTCTGCATTAAAAGTTTTCTAGGACATAGTTTCTGTAGATAGGCAGGAGTTAATCAGAAATTTGCCCTTAGTTGTGGCAGAACTGTCTGAGTGGAGTAGCCTGCCCATCTCTCCATCATTTCTCTGTTTACACTCTCTCCTGCTAGCTTACAGTCTCTCACACCCCATACCTAACAGCAATCCCGGAGCTATCCAGACGTACAGTTTTGATCCAGATATCAGCTCAGACGAGGAAAACAAAGACGTACATGGTTCTATTTATCTACAGGATGCATCAGAATGGAGCACAACAGAAAGCCATTAAGTGTGCCCAGTGTGTGTTTTTAGTCACAAATAGGATCTTTATCAAACTGCTTTTTTTCATCTACCCCTAATTCACATCAATTTGAATAAAGAAATACTCAGAAATGCTAAAATAATCTTAATTTTCTGTACATGTCCTTCATGATCAGAACAAGGACACAAGAACATTTTAAAAACACCAAAAACCCAATTTTCATCAAAGTGATAAAAAAAAACAGTCTAAGATGATTTGAAGTTTGTTAGAAGAAGGTGCATCTGAAATCAACTGCAGAGAGGAACACTGTGGCTTTAAAGATGTACTTGGTCAGCTACAACACTGAGAAGGTCTGTGATGTTTGAACCATGTTTTAGTGGCTGCACAGGTCCTGAGAGGTGCCAAGAGAATTAGTGGTATCCAGAATGGATATGTGCTTTTACGCTGTTCACATCATGATTTGGTTTGACCATCTAAAAATTGCAAACCAAACAAAGTTTTTCTAATCTTGCAAGTTAAATTTTGTCAATTGTAGCCTTGGAATCATGTTTGTATCTAAAAGTTGTGACACTCTGTGCCTTCTCCAATGCAGGAGCCTATTTCACTATGACTACTAGCCTACTAGTTGTGTTTTTTAGTCTCAGTTTGTCCTCTCCTCTGAACTCAGACATATAAAAACACTGGTTTACCTTCTGTCTGTTCTTCTCTTTTTGAATCTCTCAAACTCCATCAGTGGTTGTATATGAAACATGAGTGGATCAGCAGTTTCTGAAACAGTCTGTCAAACTAAATGAAATCCCTGATTTATTCTCATTCTGAAGCTTTGTTTGAACGTCACTAAGTCATCTTTACCATGCCTGAATCCTTCTGCCTCTTCATTGCTTGGTTTTTGCTAATAAACCGTCATGAACTGTCATATCAAATACAGTAAGATGGATAGTGAGGGGATCCATATTTAACAAGGAGAACTACTATAAGAAAATGTGCTGCACACAAAAGGGAAAAGGGATCAGAGGATGTAGTTGTTGTGGATTACAATACAGAACAAGAGTTTAGTGTAGGGATGCACAATTTAACAGCAGGTACTTACAAACATGACTCTCTTGGGAATGTGGTCTGACTCCACTAAAGGATTCTTGTAAAGCCAAAGCTCCTCTGGTTGAATGACTCTCTCAAAAGGCTCCAGAAACTCTGTGAACCTGTTTCAAAGAAAAATAGACATTTTTAGACATTCACACGCTTTCCTGAAGTTTAGATTCCTTTGTGCCTGGCACAAACATCCTTTATAGAGGATGTGTGTTTGTGGCAGTCGAATAAAGTGGCTCCTTGTGAATTTTTTATATTTTCCTTTGTACCTTGATATGGTATTTCTAAAAGGACATAAATGCAGGACGAGTAAACAGAAGGCAGCTGGATAAAGAAAATAATAAAACCTAATCTAAAAAAAAAAAAAGACTTGAGGAGCAGCAGGTAGTCACAAAAGCAGAAAGCACAGCAGGCACCAGCCATGAAAAGACTACAAATCAAACAAAAATGAGAATGTAGCGTTAAGAAAAAACGCCAAACACTGTTGGGAACGATGAGGTGAGTGAGTGCAGGTGAGGAAATGTGAAACATGTGGTGAATAAAACCTAGCGAGGCTACGAGAACTTTCAAATGTATAAAATAAAAAAGACGGGACTCCTGCATCAGCCCCACTTTTGCCAATACGCCACAGAAAGGAAAAGTTTCAATCCCTTCCAGGCGGGTGCCGAGCTCTGAAGCACCAGAAACACAAAATAAAAGAGCAAAGCAGAGAACCAGTGAAGCAGCAGAGAGTTGAGATTGTAAAACCTCTGGAGATCAATCAGACAGAAATGATGAAAGACCAAGTTTCAAGAATACCCAGTCAGCAGTAGCTCACAGCAGCAGTTTTTAAAAATGATGCATAATTGTGAATAGTTTTTAAGGCAATCAAATTATTTTTTCTTTTGTGTACGTTCACGGGGGTTTCTGTCTAAAAAATGAAGACTTGATTGGCATTGATAAGTTTCCAGCCTGCAGTCCTCCTCTGAAGGTTTTGAATTAATCAGGAAGTGTCACTATCTGCTATTAGGGGTGGGTGTGGCTCAACGACCTGTCAAGTCTCTGCGAGTGACCACACCCCTTCTGTCTGGTTCTTGGAGAACAGAACCACATGTGCCCCTCCTCAAATCAGGTTATGGTTTTTCTTGTTTTTTTGTCTTCTTTTGAACTTGTTTCTGTTCCTGATGTCTCACCCCAGTGCATGATGGGATTATTTATTTTGTAGTAATTCTATCTTCTTCTCATGTTCATTTTTGCTCTCCCTTTTTTATCCTCTTTCTCTAAGGGCAGGTTTTCCTCAGGACTTTCTTTAGATTTAGGAATTTCCTAGAATTTCTGGTTTTATTATATAGTTTTTGAAGGATTATGCCCTGTGGTTTAGAGAGTTTGCAGTTATGTTTTCTTGGTATCACGAAACAGGCAGACAGATGGTTCCACGTGCAGCAGGTTTATTTAGTGAAGACAGGGCAATGGGCGTGATGCACAAGTTAAAGTCCACAAAGCTGGAGTTGGGACAGACAGGAAATCCAGAGTGGTCAGAATCCAGGCGGGGGTGAGGGCAGGGGCCAGGCGAGGCAGGGTCAGAGGAAAACAGAAGGTGAGAACTGGAGGAGAACGCTCGGCGATGCAGGCAGAGAGGCACATGCAAAGCTTCGCGGGGAGTGGAGTGTGGAGCCAGACTAAATGCTGAGGAGGTGATGAGATGATGGGGAACAGCTGAGCTGGTGAATCCAGGTGGTGGTGGTAGGTGGTGAGCGCTCCCTCTGGTGGCCGGAGATGGTAGCAGCAGGTTGCTCCATGACACTTGGTATCTAATGTTGTGTTTTTCCCCTGTCACAGTCACTCCACTTTTTTTGAGTTTTCGTGTAAGGTTTTTTCACTGTGTTCATGTTGTTTCTTCATGACCCTTTCTTTTGGTTCTGTTATTCCCCACATGCATGAAATGGTGAAGTTTCTTCTTTCCCACTTTTTTCTTGTGATTTTTGTTTCTTCTTTGATTGTTGTTTCCCTTTCTTTACACCCCATCTTGGATCCTGATGTCCCAGTGTGAGTTGAATGTGTATTTTTCTCTGTCGTCTACTGTGATTCCAGTCTGTTCCTACTGAATCCTGACAACTGACAGTTTGTGTAAACCTAGGAGGACTGCAGGTCAGCCGTTGAAATGTGTCAAGGTAAACTACACCTTCATTCCTCCCTTTGTCTGTTTAAAAAGAAAAACACTACATATCTGAAGTGAGATTTTGTCCCAACACCCACATTTTTGTTTAAACGTTTAAAAATTGCACACCTTTCATTTCTTTAGGAACATCTGAATACAAAACCAAGGGATGATATTTTATGTTTGACATGATGAAGAATGACAAAAAGTTGGAAGAAAAACAGAGAAGAGCTGCGGATGAAACTGTCGTGGAACAAAGAATGAAGGGAGTGACAGATTGGAAGGGCTGTTGGTCCAGACAGAAAACCTGAGGAGAAATTGGAATATTCAGGAACAGTTTTTGACCGAATTGATCAACTGGTGACCCTTTTCAAAAACAAGGGAGATGTTCATGGAAGCCAAGGATGCAGATAAATAAAGCTGATGAGCCACACAATGAAGTTATTAAACAGAGAAGTGAAAGCTGAGGTCAGAAGAAAGCATGAGTGAACAGCAGCTGAGATTAGAGATGTCAGACTGAAGGCCTGGAGGAAAGGTCATGGATGAGAATTATGGACGCGGTAAAGGAGGACGAGAAGATTCAGAGGTTTATATAAAGGCTGATGGTTTTAGTGTGGTGACAGAAGGCTGTCTCTGCGGCTGGAGAGCTCAGTTAGTAAAGTGCAGTGTCTACCATGTGTGAGAGGTAGACTCAGGGAGTGCGATGAGCTTCATCCAGTGAGGGTCCTTGGCAGAAAATCTGCCAAACCACCTCTGCAAGTCAGCGAGCGCGTCATCGCTGTGGCGACCCGTGAAAGAATAAGCTGTAAAGTTAACAATAACAACAGAAGCCTGTCTGTAGCCACCTAAAGGTTTTGGATTTACCTTTTTCCTTCCCATAGATGTGATTGATGGTGTGATTTGATAAGCTCTATCATGTCAGCCACCAACCACACAAGACTGAATCAATGACATGTTAATATTGAATGTTTGTGTTTAGCCTTCACACTCAATAATGCCCCAGAATGGAGAAGAAAACCACAACAATCTGTTCTGCTACTAAACTTTTAGAGGGAAACAAATAAAGCTACAAGCTCTAATTCTCTTGTAGAGTAGACATCAGATGAATCAAACTTACAGCCACTGGGGTTTAGAAAGCCGAATTCACTCATATTACTCAGAAATATTTAATGATTTTCCTTACACACCGTGTTGACTTGCAGTTCATAACTGCATCCAAAATCAATACTGCTGGTTAGTAGGAGCTTCTTCACTGCTAATTACACATCAGCTTTAACCTCATTAGACAAAAAGGCTTTGCACACTGAAAAATGTGAAACCTGCTTGAAGCTTAAGTATTTCATTGTTCCTCATTGTCAAAAGATCCTTCATTTTCTAACACTTTGTGATGTTCCAGAGGTGCTTCTGTGAAAACTGGTTGAGAAGGTGGCATCTCTAAATTTTATTACTCATATTTTGTAATCCAAAGAGCTTCAACTGAAGTCCCCCAAACCAACATTTCTAGACTCATAAACATTTCACCCACAATCAAAAATATAGTTTTAGTGTGAAGTCTTTCTCATCCAAGGAAATCCAGGAGCAGGAGGGACTCGAAAACATCCACAGATGTTCAAAGGTTTATTAAGAACTGATGCCAGAAACTGACAACAAACTCCAACAATTAGATGAGTTCATGGCTATGTCCAAATTCCCACCCTAATAATAACTCATACAATACATTTGTGCAAAAAGTATGAAATTAAAAAATATACAAAGCACAATTTACACATGTAGAACTTTAAATTTCAACAGCTCTTCCCCAAGCCCCAGTTCCCAGTAGAGGTAGCAAGATAGAAGGCGGCATGAAGTCCTCTTCCACACCCAAAGATCGTATGGGTCGATCAGCCCATGTCCCGCTCTGCTCCCTGGGTTAGAGAAGGACCTGGCGCTGCTTGCTATCGCCATGGCTCCGGGAAGAGCTCTGTGCTTTCGCTGTATAAGGGGAGGGGGGTGCTGCTGCAAAGGAGTGACGAGTTCTGAATGACTTAAAAAGTGTTGAGTAGTTCAAAGATGGCACCACCCCACACTCTTATACAGCAAAAGCAGGCAGCATGAGGTCCTTCTCCACACCCAGAGAGCGGACAGAGCGGATCAGTCCTAGGCCCGGCTCTCGGTTAGTTTTAAGCTGCTGTAATTTAAAGTTATGCGTGTATCGATTATATTTTGTATTTTTTAGTTATTTATCATTTTTGTACATGTGAATATACAAGTGCACACTGCTATACACAAAATGCATTGTATGAGTTACAAATCAAGAATTGCGCCCACACAAATCAAAAGAGTCTATTTTCCTCCATGCAGGAAGTCACCTGCACTGAAACTATTAAAAAAAAAACCCAAACAGGGAGAACTTGTATCAGGTCTTTGAAATACCATGGTTTCATGTGCGAAGCACAGGATCGCAACATTTATATGCTACACAAGAAAACTCACAACACCAGTTTTCTCCAGTGTCCTCCAATCCTCCTGACCTTCACTGATCTGTCAGACACAACTCTGCTGTCTGTCTCTCCAACAAACTTCTTCTCTGCCACTCTGCTCTGCTTTATCAAAGCTCTGCAACAAGCCAGAAAACTACAGAAGCAGCAGCTGTTATACAGTTTTTACATGATCGCATTACATGGAGGGTTACATTTTATTAGAACAATGGAACCAATAAATCAGTCATAAACATGTAAAAGGATGGAAAACATTTTCAATTAGCAAAGCAAGTTTTAAAGTTGTTACATTTAATTTGCATGTTAGACAAAATAATGACAAAAAAATCAAATATATAAAAGATATTTAAACTTTTTTCTTGTATGTCCACTTTGTCATCTTTTTAAATGCTTCATCCTGATCAGAGCACAGGGCTGTTGCATTTTATCTTAAGCCAAAGGCAGACTACACAGACAACCTCACATGAAGTTTTAGAGATCCCAGTGAAAATATGAAGCTCATTTTTGTGGGGGACTGTGGGAGGAAATTAGAGCACATGGAAAAAAAAAAAACACAAATGGAAGGAAGACGGGCAAATGCCACACTGAAAGGACCATGCTGGGATTTGAACCAGAAACTTATAACTGTAATGCAACAGTGCTAACCAACTACATCACCATTTAGAGTGTAGTAATACTTGCATTTTTCCGCACATCAAACTACATAAAAACAAACATGATCAATTAACTGTTGTGGAGGTAAATAGACTCTCCTTCTCTCCATTCATTTGCAGCAGGAACTGCATTACACAGATGACACCAGACTATAAACTTCACATGAGGTTCTGAGCTTGCCTTTCCTGCAATGATGGAGATAATTTCGTTTTTACTCCCATAGACTGACAGTATGGAGACAGACAGCCACACTTAAACACTGAAAACTTACAACAAAACAAACTGACAACAAAAACTTATCAGGCTGTTAAACATCACAGTTATCTACTAGTCACTGCAGCGCCTATTGTTCATCCACTTCCAAACATTTTAATGAGTTTTAGGTGCAGATTTCCTCAAGGCACAACTTGATGTGGATAAACTAAATTAGAAAACATTTTCTATCATGAATTACTTCAGAAATCATTGCCTGCAGAAACTGTCTGAGGTGCATTATTACCTCTTAGCAGAACAAGTCAACAACATATTTATTCATTTAGAACCTTTAATTATTATTTTTAGCACAAGAGCTTTTTCTGAATACAAATTGCAAAGAATGCCTTGTCATTTCACAGTACGTATCCATTTTTGCCAGGAGCTACTACTTTCCTCTATTTAAAAAAACCCCTTTTGGACATCTGATAATCCTTCATCTCCGCTTTCCTCCATCAAATATTCTCCTAAAAGTCACACTCCTTATCAACCGTAACCCTAATTCAGATGGATTATTTTTAGCTAAATATCTTCTTTTTTATTCACAAACATCATCATGTAATCAGCTGAGCTATATATTAGACAGATGTTGAAGGTTTTTTGTTTCACATGTCAAACATAACAGGGATTTACATATATTATAAACATTATAAACCTCTACAGTTTTCACAGAAGTGGAAATGGGATGTTCTGATTAGATTTGACTGCCACACTTTATCTTAACAGGAAATAGTAGACATCATCGGAATTCAGAAAGACTGATGTGGTTTTTGGGTTGTCCGGGTCTGTGGAGGAGCATCTTAAGGGGAGCGCAGGTGTGTCTTGAAGTTTCTGTGAGGCTCGTATGGCCACCTTAAAGAAAAAACACCACTCGGGTTCAGGTTCAGGTTTGAGACTTGGGTTTTAGCTTAGAGGGTACACCGACACTTTAGTTTTTGAAGAACAACTCCTTGTTTAGACATTTTGACAAGGTGGAACTTACACAATTCTTAGTGAAGGACAAATTTGTTTCGCATCACAGAGTTATTCACCTTGAGAACCTTTTGGAAGTTATTGGGACGTGTCCAGTACCAGTATCGGTACCCTGACTCTAACATGGCTCTGGATGCGGTACCAGAAATCAGAGGTCCCCAACCTCCAGGCCGTGAACAGGAACCGGCCTGGTACCGAGACACGGAGCATACTGGTATCCTAACTCAATGCAAGAACCCTTACCTTAACTCAGTACTGGTTTGCCTTCAGTACCGCGTCTGGTACCGGTTTGGGTCCAGTACCACGTCAATGGGAACAGCCAGCACGTCAAGAAACCAACGAGTTGGAGAAACCCAAAACATCAGTTTTTAACGCGGAGAGTTCCTTAACCAAACATCAATAAATGACAAGTTGGGAGTGAGGATGTCATTGTCATCTAAGATATTTACTCTCCTGGTGGTTTTTGTGAGTCTTTACTGCTGCTTTCCTCCTGTGATGACCCTGGACTTTCTTGTTCTTCCTCAGATGCTGTTATTTTTCTCACTGTCTTGCATGTCGTCTAAATAAGCTTCCAGGTCAGAGGCATCAACTAAGTTATCCTTCGGTATCTCATCTTTCTCTGAGTCTTTACTGCAGCTTTCCTCCTGTGATGAGCCCTGTCTTTTTTGTTCTGATGAACGGTTGTTTGATGTGTGCTTAAATGATTTCTCTTGAAGCTAGTCGACCATTGAAGATCTTTCTGTGTTCTCTGAATAAGATGGACAACTGTCCATCTTATATTTATGAACCCTTAAAATGTTTGCGGCTCTGAAGTACACGGTCATCAGTAAAACTGTATCTCCCATTTTCCAGTCATCCTCCTTTTGAGCAGCTTTTGCTTTTTTCTCCCATGTGCTTCTTCCTGTTAATTTGCAAATTCAGATGACTTCCTGAGAAAAGAGAAGTTTTTTTTTAACACTCACAGCTTGTTAAAAGTGGTGAAAATCTTGCTCCAGGATTTTTCTTTCACAGCTCTATTCCAAAATATAAAAAAAAGGTTTGGTGTCATATAATTTTGACTCGGCACAAACTGCAATAACTAATTTCCTCTCCATGATCTATTTTCAAAAGGTTGTTATCTCACTGACGTTTGTGCGTAGAACCCGAAAACGGTCAGAGAAACTTGAATAGTGATGCTTGAACTGCACAAGAGAGTTTTGAACATGAAATCCCAATACATGTGTTTACAGAGTTTTAATTGGAAGTGGCCGCTTGAGGGCTGAGGTGGTGTAAAACTGAGTTTTATGGCAATAAAATAATGATCTGTTCATGATATGCAGGCTTTTAGTACAGTGTTTATATGTAATGTTAAGCTTGAAATATAAAATAAAAAAATAATCAAATAACCCTGTCTGTGGTCTTCACAGAAAAAAAAAAATCAGGAAAAATAAGACTCAAGATGACTGCCAGCTCCTCGCACATCTCAAAGTTTGCGCTAACATCACAAATAAAAATGAGCAGCTGCTCTGTGTGCTACACTCATCCAGTGCTAATGAAAAAAGTCAAATTATTTTCTCTTCTGCTGCAGCTGGGCAAACATATGCTTTAATTTTATTTTTGCAATGTGTCAGATTGTACTCGCTGTCAGACTCACAACTTTCTTCTCGGGGTATCCCTCCTTCAAGCATTTCGTGTCACACTTCCAGGTGTTCCCCTTCTTGATTTCAGATGAGCAACCCGAACAGATGACTGGTTCAGCTAAAAGCTTGGCAAACAAATGTATTTGGCTGAGCTAACAGTTTTAGCTTGAGAATTGTTATACTTGCATTTGGCATTGCAACAAGTTATAATACTTGTCATTGTGACAAGATTCATTGTGTCACTTCAGACGGCATTCTTTGAATAGCACCACCATCTCTTGACAGATGAGACGAACAAAGTTTTCTTTGCATTGATGGAAAAAAATGTCCACTGCTGCTTAATAGCATGCACTCTGACGTATTATTTGTCTGGCATAAACTTTTTGCCAGTACAGTGTTTCTGCGGGAGTTACATTCTAAAAATAACTTGTGATAGGTGAGATTCACAAAGTAGGATTACAGATGATTAAGGCTGTAAACCCTTTCACTACACACTTACACTTTTCTCAGACAGACATGAACATTTTCACACGTTTTTCTCTTTTTAATCCCTTAAAGTTCAAACATTTGACAAAGAATACGTCAAGTCAGTGTTAAAGAATGAAAACATCTGATCACAACCAAAGTTGTTGTTCACCATTTGGCTTATCCCCTCAGGGGTCACCACAGAAAATCAGCTCCAGCTGATTCACACATTTGGTTTGGCAGAAAGTTTTATTCCAGATACCTTTCTGGACACAACCCTGTTTTTTTTTTTTTTTTTTTTTTTTNNGCACTAGGAGACCCAGACCCAGGCCTCCTTCTGGCTACACAGCAAAGCAGTGGTGTGCAGGGTCTTACCCAGGGACCTACTCTGGAATGAGCTCATTGTGGTCCCTGGGAAGCAAACCCTGGTTTCCCATGCACCAGCCGTGCATGTAGCGAACTAAGTAATCCAACCACCCCGATCCAGATCAAAGATTTATGTAAATTTAGAAAGAAGACATTGCCCGGAAGAGATTGATTGACCAGGTATACAGCCAAAGTTTAAAAAATAAATGGAGCTCACATAAACACACTAAAAAGCCATCAATACCACAAAAGGAGAATTGTGATGTATATGACAGTTTTTGCCGAGGATTTTTTGGGAAGGGTTTCAGATAAGGGCACAGAGTCATGAATCAACCTGTTTTCCCCTCTGACCACCAGAGGGAGCCATCGCCTGATTTCTCCTGAGCCTCATCTTCACTCCATTTCCCACAAGCCTCTACCCGCTGTTCCCAGACCTCACCAGCTGTCCCTCATTCAAGCAATCACCACCAAACATTTATAAGGAGGCTTCAGGCTGTGCTCAGGTGCGAAGTCTTGTTCTGGTTAATTCCTCCAATTCTGAGCGGTACCTCCTTTTCTCCTGTTCCTGTTTAAGCCTGCTTTGACCCCAGCCTGTCTTTAACCACCGATCTGCCTCAGCCTATGACAAACTCCTCGCCGTGCCTGACCCTCGCCTGTTCTTCACCACTGGCCTGCCTCAGCCTCTGACAAACCCGTCGCCGTTCCTGACCTCTGCCAAGTTCACCACATCAAACCCAAGCACCTTAAATAAAAGACTGCATATGGATCCATCTGACTCTGACTCATTGTTACACACAGACGGCAGAAGGGTGAAATAAAATGTCACGTTCCAGTCTATCGTGTGGAAAGACTGGAAAAAAAGGGAAACAAAATCATGCATCTTTGATATTGTTTAGGGGAACGGGCCAAATGTGAAGGCAGACCGCATCCGGTTTGGAGACCACTGAACCACAGACTAGTCAAACATTCACTGCTAAACCAATTAGGGTTGTGAATTGCCAATAATTTCCATACGTGCGCTTTGGATCCTGTCGTCTTCAATAAATAATGATGTTTAGGGTGTTTCAGTTTGGCCACTAGGTGGCGATCACGCTATAGCATTACACCTTCTTCCTGAAGAAATAGGCAAATAAGAAAAAAAAATGTGCTTTAAAAAATCCCTAAAAGTGGATGGAAAATTATTGCCTGTGAGTATATAAAGATGTTCATTAAGTCAGCAATGTGTGTTTACGTCGACTGAGCGTAAGCATTAGCCATCCTATGAAAAGTCCTATTAAATGTTAGCATCATGCTAACAGACTTTAGATTTAAGCGTTAGATCAATTTCTACTCTTATGGATCAATTATTGATCTATTAAGCTTATATTGATTGAAATCGATTAATGGATTTTATCAACCCAGCCCTAAAACTAATATGTATCTGTGCTGAATGTGTGTGTGTCTGTCTGTGGGATTATTTGATTTGTACTTGTAAATGTGCAGCACCTTGGCCCGTAGTCAAGGTAAAAAGCACTATTCAAGTACATGCCCCAAAGGGAGGGTATTTTAGAGAAGGATTTTCCTCTCAGGAATTGAGTCACCCCGCTGATATACAATATCTTACTCGTCTAATTCCCACTAAAGGAAAGTGCACCGCCTGCTTTATTTTGTACCATACGTGCGCTTTGGATCCTGTCGTCTTCAATAAATAATGATGTTTCTAAAGTTTTTTTCTTTCATGTTATGTCTTGAAACATAAAACCTCAAAGCAAAAGGAGCTGTGCACGGAAGACAGTGCAAAATTCAACTCTCAGGAAACTGAATATCAGGGAGCTTTACAATATATATATATGAGAAACACTCTGGGAAAACTGTTCAGCTTCAGCAATCTGCTGCTGGATTCTAGGTTTCAACTCATTCTACTGCCCTGAAGTCATTAACAGCTACCAAGCCTTCGCTCTCTGCAATCAAGTGATCCGTACTGAAGAAAACGGGGCGTTTTGGTGGACAGCACTGATTGCCAATGCTCTCTACAGAGGTGCACATTTTGCTCCAAATCCCTGAAATGTATATGAGATGAAGAACTGATGGTGTGCATCTGACCATCTGCCAGAATTGGGATAGAGGCAGAATGGTTTTTCCCCACCAGGTAAGCGGTCTGTCATTGTAATTTCCCCCACATGTTACTCTCCACTTATTACTGCAGTCATTGAATCATACAGCAGGGAGTCACTGACGAAGTCTTTTCTGAGAGTATTAGGATGGAAGGATGGGCTGAGCACACGCTGGAAGTTCTAACTTAGTGTCTTCTAATTGTCATGGATGACTTTTCTATTGTCTTCTCACATCTATTAGTCTAAAGAAGAGAAGTCCATTTTTGAAAATACCTTTAAAGGCCACAGTACTTGGCCCAAGAAAAGTGCTGCAAGAGGCAGAGAAGTAGAGGAGACAGTGGAAATTAACAGTTTATCTGACCACTTAAGAGCTTTAACACATGAACAATTCAATTTGGCATTACTTTCATCTTCCTAAAGTATGCTAGATACCATAGGGCTGCAAATTATCTCCCCATAATTTAAAAAGCAAAAAACAAAAAAAAAAAACAGTAAATAAATAAAATTCTTTCCCACCGTAAAAAAAGATAGATTTGCTACAAATTCAGGTAAACTTATAAAAAATGCAACATTAGTGTTATAACTTTCACAGTTATTTGATTTGATTTTTTTAAGGCAACAGTGGAGGAAAAGTGCTCATTACTTTGCAGGATTTTTAATAATATTTAAAATTGTTCTCGTATTCCCTCCAGCTCTTAGAAGCACTATTCCAACTTATTGGACTTCCAGTGGTGCTGACATTTTATGCTCTCCAATTTGTGTTTTCTTTGTTCTTAAGGGTTGTGCAGCAGAAGACAAAAATAAATCAGATCTTCTGGTTCGTTTTTGCTTCGTCCCCTTTCTTTCTGTCTACTGGACGTTGTAAAACATGGGGGATTGCAAAGATTAAGATGCACAAAGCAAACACAGGCAAGACACTGAACCCCACATTGCCCCTGGTGGTCTGGTCGCGCCAGTGTTTGGCAGCGGAGCCATCATCATTGCGTGATTGTGTTTTTGGATAAATTGTACTTAAATTAATATGAGAAAAATATTATTAGATGGCAAACCAACAAACCAGAAGTGTTTTAACCTTTGATTTTCTTCCTGCTCACAGTCCTGTTGATGAGCTTTGACAGAACTCTAAAGGAAGACTTAAAGAAACATTTCAGTAAAGATTGGATTTTCCTTCGTGTTCATTAACAATATAAGACTAGACACACTGCTCTATTGTGGTTTAATTTTTAATTTAGCAGGAGTATTCTTTATCAATAGTCAGTTGCCACCTGCCAAAAGAGCACTACTGTCTCCAATTAGAGGCCCCACCCACATGCTGTTTTAATCCAATTATACTGAGCATCTAATGACAGGAAGGGGAGTTCTCTTAAAAAAACAATAAAAATAAAAAAACATTTTCTTCTTTAGCAAAGGCAGATTCTACACAGACTCTTGCCTCCTCCTGTTCCATTCCTATCTTTATCCTTTGTGTCATGTTAGACTTGATGTCACTCACCATTGATCCTTTTGTACAATGTTTGAATGTTTTTGAGAGGTTTTGAGCTCAAAAATTTTCATGACAACAGTTTTCAAGCCAATAGAACTTTGTTCATTCATGTTATAGACTGTAAAAAGCTGAAAAATGGTTCATCCTAAAAAGCCATAAAAATCTGTGAGGCCTTCAACGTAAATATTTTTATTACTTTGCTAAATAAATATATTATTTTGATATAAAGATTTTTTTTTTACTTATTAAGTCTTTTTTGAGATTGTTTTTCCTTTATTGTGTATTTGTTGTTTGTCTCAGTCCTGAACAGAATGATCTTGTGTTTTTCCCCTTTCTCTATTGAAAAGGTGGCAATCACCATGGCAACCAATGGGCCCCGCAGGTCCTCTTGGTGAAATATGTGAGCTTGGCTATGCCCATGCATGCACCGACTCCACTGATGCCTTTTTGTCTTGATTAAACTTACAAAAAAAATGTTAACAAAGAAGCTTTGAATAGGAAGTGCCTTCAAGTTCAAAGTAGTTAAGACTAATCAGTATGATTCATTTCTGAATCCAGAGCATCATAATGCACGGAGGTATTTGTCTAAGTGATGTCATTCTGTCAAAATAAAGGTGCACAGCGGCTAGAACTGAAATGCAAAAATTTTATGAAAAAAAATAAAGCAGCATTCTACAACCTGAGGCTCAGAACCACGTGTGGATCTATTAACTCTCCATTGAAGCGCTCTGACTTTTAGGAAAAATAAATTATTAATTCGATTTGAATAAATAATAGACATTTAGGTCTTTTTTCCCTCCACTATGCCCTTTCTCATGCCTGTCCACAAAGAATATGCAAACTTAATGAGAACAACTTCAGAGTAAAGACTACGTGAATAAATATTGGTCAGTATTCGCCATTTCAAAATGTCTGGAAAAAATGTCTTTTCCTTTGTTGTTTTATTAACTTTTTACCAGGAAAACATACAGTTTTTGACCATTATAATCCAAAGTAGATTAAATTATTATGATCAATCGGTATTATGCTAAAGTTATTAAATCCATCAATGTAAAATATGTTTTCATTTTTTTTACTGAGTTTTAATGATTGATTACATCTGGCTTAAATTCCCCTGAAGTAAAACACACATTGGGTGAATGTGTTGATTGTGTTGATTGACAGCTGTTCTTCATGAGCCTGAATTCCCCCAAAGCCATGTGTGACGTAGCAGCTGTAGAGACAAGAAGAACAGAAGGCTGTTTTTTAAAAGTATAAAAGATAAGTTAGTTTAAATTTAAGAGTTCTGTTAAGAGAACCAAATGGAATCGTTCTGATATATGTGGGATTGGAGCACAGATTCTGTGTTTTATTGTAATTATAAATGCACAGCAGCAGAGGTGAGGAGCTGCTATTTTTGGATTACATTTGATTTTTCTTGATTTCTTTAAAGATTTTTTACCTGAAATTTTGCCTCACAGTGAACTGAAAGAAGCGTGTTTAAAATCTGCTGTATTTTTCTTTTAATTAGTTTTTACATGTTCCTAAAAGTGCAGTTTACATTTTACATCTGCATTTTACACCAGCTTGCAAGTTCATATCAGCTTGAATTTATTATGTTTTGTTACTCGCCTGTTTGTAGTATTATAGATTTGTTAATATTCTAGAATTGCTGCTTGGACTTTTCAGTACAAATTTGTCTGGAAAAAGCCTGTTAGAGGAGTTTATTCCCTCCTTTCAATGTGCTGGATAATGGAATTGCACCTGTGAAAGCTTTGGATAATTGTCTCCTAAATGAATTGTGTTTAGGGCTGTCCCACAGGAAGCATTTCTTGTGAAGGAGTCTTTTAGTTTGTATGTGTTTCAAAACCTGAAGTGCTCCTACAAAAATAAGATGCATTATTTAGACCTTTGCTGATATTAATCTGAATCAAGATTCATTATGTCCACTTGCACTGTTTCAGAATGCACATATTTCAGAACAGGGAAATTCATATGCTGTTCTAAAGTAAAATGCTTATGGATATATATTTGCACTTATATATACACTCACTCGCCACTGTATTAGGCACACCTATCATTAATGCAAATTTCCAATCAGCCAATCCCATGGCAGTAACTCAATGCATTTAGGCATGCAGACATGGTCAAAGCAATCTACTGCAGTTCAAACTGAGCATCAGAATGGAGAAGAAAGCTGATTGAAGGGACTTTGAATGTGGCATGGTTTGTTGGTGCCAGACGGGCTGGTCTGAATACTCCAGAAACTGCTGATCTAATAGGATTTTCACCCAAAACTATTTCTAGGGTTTAAAGAGAATAGTCAGAAAAAGAGAAAATATCCAGTGAGCAGCAGTTCCGTGGGTGGAAATGCCTTGTTGGTGCAAGAGGTCTGAGGAGAACAGCCAGACTGCTTCTAGCTGATAGAAAGACAACAGTAACTCAAATAACCGCTGGTTACAACTGAAGTCTGTAGAAGAACATCTCTATGGGCTTGCCATACATCTCTGGAACAACACGTCCAAACACGATGTAGATGTAATACAGCAGCAAAAGACCACACAAGATGACACTCCTGTCAGCGAAGAACAAAAAACTGAGGCGACAATTCACACAGACTCACCAAAACTGGACATTAAAAGATTAGAAAAACATTGTCTTGTCTGACGAGTCTCCATTTCTGCTGCAACATTCCGATGGTAGGATCAGAATTTGGCATCAACAACATGTTGACATGGATCCATCCTGATCCATCCTGATCCTGTATCAATGGCTCAGGCTGGTGTTGGTGTTGTTATGGTGTGAGGAGTATTTTTTAAGCACACTTTGGGCCCCTTAATACCAACTGAGCATGGTTACCACCCCACTGTCTACCTGAGGATTGTGGTTGACCATGTCCACCCCGTAATGACCACAGTTTACTGCCTTCTAATGCTACTTCCATCAGGATAAGGCTCCATGTCATAAAGCTGGAATCATCTCAGACTGGTTTCTAGAACATGACAATGAGTTCACTGGACTCTAATGACCTCCACAGTCACTAGATCCCAACCAAATTGAACATATTTGGGATGTGGAGAAAAGGGAGATTGACATCATGGATGTGCAGACGACAAATCTACAGCAACTGTGTGATTCTGTCATGTAAATATGAACTGAACTTTGTGAGGAATGTTTCCAGTACCTTGGTGAATCTATGCTAAAAAAGATTAAGGCAGTTCTGAAGGCAAAAGGGGATCCAACCCAACACTAGCAAGGTGGACCTAATGATGTGACGAATGAGTGTATATTTAAAAAAGTTGTATTGTATCCAAAAAAAATTTTAATGATGCTTATATTTTGGGTAACTGAGAATGGAAAAAGATGACAGCATAACAAACATTTTGTCTCAGCTGGTTCTAATTCAAGTATTCATTCATTCATTCAAGTAAATATATTTCAGTTGAGTGATGTTAGTGGCAAAGGTTATTTTATTTTTAAAATGTACATTTGATGATGATAAAAACAAAATAAAATGTGTTAACTGTGGACTTTTATAGTGCCTATGTACAATCCTGCTTTAAAATCTCATTCTTTTTTTAGGAGACAACAGAGCCAATATTCCACATAAATTTCAATTAATCAACTTTATGTTTTCTGTTTGATGCCAGAATCAGAATTCTTTAAAAAAGTTAACATTAACACAGTCTCTATAGAGCACTAGGAGTACATAGGAAATTCACCTCTGAGTTATAAACCTGCCTTCATCATCCCTTTGTCTCTCACCAGCTCACAGCCCCAACATCACATTACAGGTGTAACAAAAAGGGGAGCGCTATCAAAGCTATCCAGCCGTACAGTTTTGAGACAGATCCCAGCTCAGTAGATAAAAACAAAGACGTTCATAGATCTATTGCTATGCAAGTGGATGTAACAGAATGGAGTGGAGCACAGAGTTTGTGGTCTGCCGATTGTAGTTTGTGTGTAACAACTGCAAGCTTTTTCCAACTGCTCTGGATTCAAAACAATTTGAATAAAAAAAAAAAAAAAAAAACTCAGAAATGCAATTTTAAGCTCATTTGTCTTTATATATGTCCTCCATCATCAGAAAAATGCCACAAGAACATTTTAAAACAGAAAAAAAACTATTTCCATCGGAGTGGGTCTTTAAGCTCAGCTTCAACAGATTGTGAGATGACAGAGGATTTGCCTGTCTTTAACTTTTTTTGTCTACTGGGAGCCCTGGGTGTTGAGGTATCCATCAATTACAGTTTACACCATATTGTGTGAAACACATTCATACAGAGTGATATATTAATGGCGATATATTTTCTATTAATTATTTAAATCTAGTCTGTATTATTATAATAGTTATCAATCTGCCATTTTAGCTATTATTCTTAAATATGAATGCATGCAAGTGTGGATCTAGAGGGGATTCTTAAAAAAAAATTCAAATTCTGCTAACAGCTATTTATCTAACAGACTCCTGGTGGATTCATAGCATCTGAAATAATCAGACCTAAAGCTGCAAATGTTTTGGCTCAAAAGACCAGGAACCTGGGAAACAGGAGGGAGCAGACGATGAGCGCTCACAAACGCAGAAAAGGGTTTAAAGGCTCAGGTAATGAAACTGAATACATCTCTAAGGACGGGACTTTATAATAGAGCCAGAGGCATTTGCCTAACAATATTCATAATTTACATTCAGCATCTGGCTTAGAATTAAAGTCACACTTCCGTCTGTCAATTCTCTTTGGAAAACCACATACTTAATGATGGTGAAAAATGTAAATCAGAATTCAGGATGTGAGGTTGATGTCACACACCCTCTCTGTCTGTGTTTGTGTTGGTTATAGTCAGGGCACTGGCCGAACGTGTCGGGAATACACAGCATCAGGCCTGTCAGAGGCAGGGAGCTGGGAAGATGCTGAGTGACACTCAGCAAGATCCCCAGAGATATCCCTTCTCAAGATGGCCAAAGGGGAGAGGAAGAAAGAAAATGTCATCCTTCACTCGTGACAAAAAAAGCTTGGCAGGCTGTACAGTAGACAGTGGCGCTTTCAGTTTTACATAATTTTATTCTAATTACCGACTGATTGTTTCTAATTTAGGAGACTGCAACTGGCAGTAGATATGGTCTGGATGAAACTCCTAGACACCTTCAAAAAGACTTGGATTTGAGGCTGGTGTAAGCCTGAGGCTTGCATGATGCAGCCACGGGGACGGTTAGGGATTTAGGAACTGAGTGAAATGTGTGAAAGCATACATAGATATCCCACACCATGACAGCAAGGAGTCAAGCTGATACACAACAAAGATTTAGTGGGAGTCCCTTTAAATAAAAGAATAAATAAATAAATAAACTCACTGTTGAGTCCTGCATCTTCCTGTTTGACCTCAGTTTTCCTCATGATACTTGAGAAAAAACTAATTTTTGAGTGTTCTACTTCACCTTTCTATTAAACCTTTATTTCCATTTGGCATTTATTCAAAACGGATTACTCTCTAAATGAAAAACAGAAAAGCTCACACTAATGACTAACATTTGTAACTCTGATTTAATTTATTGTTTTTTTAGCATTAATTATGGAATAAAACAATAAAAAAAATACAAAACATGGGGACTGAATTACAGGAACTGTCAACAGGAAGACAATGTTTTTACAAAGGTAATACAACTTATTTTTATCCTTTCAATCATTTCAGCAATTACTACTGTCTCTCCTGGGAGACTCAGTCTGAACTTTAACATTTCTGAATGTTAAAAATGTAAATGGATTAAACTATTAGAGCTTCCAGCCCTCAGGTTTAGAAGTAGTAACTCGTGATCACTCACTCCAGCAAAGGCATTATGCAAAATGAGAGTCATTCTTTCTGCCCATTTTCATTAAACTAGTGAAACAGTCTATTAAAAGGAGCCCTCCAACAATCCCCTATAACTTTTAAGGAGCATTTCCTTTCAGAGTGCAGAAAGCCACACAGAATGATAGGAGTGTTTGCACTTTATGATGGATTTAATGTTGGCACCATGACTGACAAAAAAAAAAAACACATCTTAGACAGACTTGAGATGTTAAACAAGAAGATCACAAACTGGAGCACTAGCTGTCTTAGAGCCGTTTGACGTCCACACAAACCGAGCAGGAGCATGCTTTGGGTGACCACCAGTGAGTCTGTCAGAGCCGGACTCTGTCGGAGCTGCCCTTTGTCAGAGCTTCTGTTCGTAACTTACTCTGACAGAAATGTTCCGGGCAGCCAAGAGGTGAAGGGCTTTGTCTATGAGAACTTCAGATTTTTTACTCTGCCTTGGATTAAATGGTTCCTCAAACTTCCTATTGTCACAATCAAGCTTCAGAGATTTGGAGGAAGGAGTTCCAGCAGCCGGATAAAGGAGGAATTCTTCCTCCAGGTTAAAAATAAATGACATCTCCTGGAGTGGTAGTTAATCTAACAATTCACTTAACATTTGAAATAGAGGGATGGAGTGTGAGATTGATCAATATGTAACGCTAGCTTTCTACTGTTCAGTGTAGAAAAAAAGAGTTGAGTCCAAAGGCAAAGTTTTTAAACTACAGATTATGTTCCTACCTTTGACACAAAGAACAAACGATAAAATGATCTTCTTTAACAGGGCGGCAGGGACTAACTTAGAGAAGGAGAAGTGGGTCCTCCAGCTATTTGAATTGACTTTGGAGTAAAACTCGTTTTCTCCACAAAGCAAACATACCCTGACACATCTGAGAGCATGTATCTTAGTATGATCCTCCAAGAAAACTGCAGCAAAGAGGGAAGGCTTTGGGTGTTTTTAGACTGTTGATCCTTGAAGACCAAAGACGAACAAACTATGTAGATGATGAATAAATAATGGATGGATGAATGATGGATGGATGGATGTCTGATTTAAATGTGAGCACCAGAATGAAATATGTAATTGACATAATGATCTCTGGGGCTGAAATGTTTGACATCAGATGCCTTCAAGCGTTACCACTATGATATACATTGAATATTTGAACAGCCTGTGATTTTGCAAGTCCTCCCACTTAGGAATCATGGAGGGGTCCGAAATTGTCATCTGAGGTGCATGTCCACTGTGTGAGACATAAAATGTATGATTTTTTAAAATAATTTATTTGTAGTACAGAACTCTGACCTTGTTAGTATGTCTTTAAATAGTCCACTTCCACTCTACTGATTATCCTAAATTAGAAGCACCTCTTTGAGGTCTTTAACTGCATAAAGACTCCTGTCCACCCCGTACAATCAGTACAACTCCAACTACTCTTGTGGCCAAACCAAAGAGCTGTCCAAAGACACCAGAGACAAAACTGTAGACCTCCACAAGGCTGGAAAGGGCTTTTGGGCAATTCCCAAACAGCTTGGTGAAAAAAGATCCTCTATTGGAGCAATCATTAGAAAATGGAAGAAGCTAAGCATGATTGTTAATCTCCCTCGGACTGGGGTTCTATACAAGATTTCACCGTGTGGGATCTCAATGATCCTAAGAAAGGTGAAGACTGCCCAGAACTACATGAGAGGACCTGGTCAATGACCTGAAAAGAGCTGGGACCACAGTTTCCATGGTTACTGTTGACAATACACTAAGACGTCATGGTTTGAAATCGTGCATGACGTGGAAGGTTCCCCTGCTTAAACCAGCACATCTCAAAGCACATCTTTAGTTGGGAGAAATTCATGTGGTCAGATGAAACCAAAATAGAATTTTGTTGTCTGAATTCCACTCATCATGTTTGGAGATAGAAGGATGATGAGTACCATCCCAAGAACAATATCCCCACTGTGAAGCATGGAGGTGGTAGTATCATGAACCTCATCATCATCAACCTCCTTCCCTCAATTTTAGCATTGAAGATGGTTCATGGCTGGGTCTTCCAGCATGACAATGTCCTGTTTAGAATCACAGAAAACATCAGATGAGATTTAAATCTCCACTTGTTAAAATATAAAAACACAATAGTTTGGATTTTTTTTTCTTCTGTAAAGTTTATTGATTTATCTATATGAAGACAATAACTGTCTTCAGTATTTGTTCTAAAGGCATCATAGTTAATGTTGAGCAGACTGTCCAGTATTTCTTCCTCTGAGCCTCTACATTCACCATCTTGAAAATGTAGATTTGCTCTGCCACAGAGACAGGTGTCATTATCAGCTCTGTTCTTCTAATCAGTGAGTCAGCATTTCATCTTAGATCCTTTTGTAATGCTTGAGAGACGAGACTAATTTTAATCGACTATTTTGTTTTTGCTTAAAATGCCCTGTGTGCTGTTTTTGCAACTTTAAGTGATCCATCTGGGAACAATGATTTCCTTTACGTGTAAAGTTAAAATGTCATCGTTTTTAATTTTGCAAAAACATAATACCGATAGTGCTTTCAAGAAGTAGCAGTAGTAAGAGTTTCCCCCAAAATGTAGGACATAGTCATCTCTATTACTTTTCTATTTTCCTTGTTTAAGACCCTTTATATTCTAAAATACTTTTGACAATGAAGTGTAGGTGTTTTATTTTACTTTGAAATTGTTAAGAAAAGTAATCTCAAACCAGACATTGAATCCACTGAGCAGAATAACTTGAATCAGGGGTTACTGCAGAGGTTAATCAACCTGTCTTCAGTTTAGAGGAAGCACAGAGCTTTAGAAACTGCTGAAGGCACAAAAAGGCACACTGTTGCTTTTATGATTTCCTTTTTTCCCTCTGCTTGTGTGAAAGGTATGCATACATGAAACCAACCCAGTCAAAAAGCAGCAGTGTCATTGTGGGATGTCCACGCCACCATTTGCTTGACCACTCCTGAAGGTCTTCAAGGAGATCACCAAGAAGTTCCAGGATGGACGCCTCCTCTTTGTTGTGCAAAAGGGCTCACTAGGAAGACATCTAGTGGTCATTCATGACAAAAGTCCACGTCATTTTAACTGGCTTGTTTCTATCTGAAATAATCACTCAGAAGTCTAAAACCTCACTCAAACCCCACCGTCATATTCTATGCTCACCCCAGAACCATAGTTTCAGAGTTGGAGGTGCCAATTCCTACTCAACTTCAAACTGTTCCAGAGAGCTAAAGATCACGATGATGCCAAAAATACAATGTCAGCTGCAAACGGCAAAGAATGGATTTCAAAGCAAAACTCTTCCAACATCTGTATCAGATAAACCGAAATGTGACTGCAGATCACACGTCATCACTTATCTTACACTCAGGTGTGTAAAACCAGTGCAAAGAAAAAAAAAACAGTTAATGTGAGTTAAATGGGAGTACCATAATGGATTGGAAATAAATACATCTAAGAGAGTTAAAAAAGATGGTGGTAGGCAATATTTTCATAATTATTGTGCAAGACGAAAATCCCCAAACCAACAGAAACGTGTTCTTTTCTGGCATGTTAAAGGAAACCCTTGATATAACTAGAAGCAAAAGAAAAATATTTAAATCAGGAGTCAGGAGCTCCAAGCCTCAAGGGCCGGTGAGTCTGCATGTTTTCCATGTTCTAACGGTATATTAACTTAACCAGGTGTGTCCAGCCAATTAGAACATGTTATTGCTCATGCAAGGGTACTGGAGAGGAGAGTCCGTCCATTAGTCGACTCAGATCTAGGAGCAACAGTACGGTTTCCGTCTTGGTAGTGGAACGGTGGATCAGTGTCTGTATGACCGGAGCAGGAGCTTGGTTCACATAGCTAGCAGAGAGTCGGTCCAATTTTCGACTCTGGCAGAGCTGCTCTTTATCACCAGTTCTGTTCATAATCTATATGAACAGAGGTACCTCAGACATCTGGCCTGGATGCCTCCTGGATGCCTCCTTGTGGAGGCCCTTTGGATGTCTCAGGACACTCTGGATAGACTATGACTCTCGGTTGGCCTGGGAAAGCCTCTGGTCCCCCCAAAGGAGCTGGAGGAAGTGGCCGGGGAGAAGGAAGTCAAATACAAAAGGGGTTTATTCAAATATACACTTCATGTGTCTGAAGATTCATAATTCCCTATTGTGACAGTGGAATCTGTCCAACACAAGAGACATTTAGCTCTGATCTGTTTGCTCAGCTTCTGAGCAAACAGATCAAATATTTTAAACCAGTCAAAATATTTCAAAATAAAAGCACTTTAACACAATTTTGTGAGTAGAATCATCTCCCATTGAAGATTTTTCTGTTCCAGAGGTACATTTTTTTATTATATCCGGTAGGTTTTGTGCAAGAATTGTCTGTTTTTTTCATTTGTGTTTTATTACTATTAGGAGTTGTGCTGTGTCAGTTTATCAAGTTGAAATATCGGTTTTAATTAGATGTTCAAATAACAACCTGCAGTGTGAGTGCTGGTTCCCTGATACGCTTTGTTTGTGTTTCCAGCAACGAAAAGCCAGAACAAACACAAAAGATCAACAAAAGATCTTGAGTGTGAAAATCCTGTTGTGTTTCTGAGGTTCTTGGAAATGTGCTCAAACTGAGCTGTGTTGTTGTAATTAAGCCATCAAAAACGGCAGCAACTCGGAGGTCAGCCAGTCACTCACAGGCAGAAGTCAAGGGCTGTTCAATCAGGCTGTCATTCCTGAGATGAGCTCTAATCAGCATACTTTAACTTATTTGAAGGAAACCGTCTGCCTTGCATTACGTTAGAGCTCATAGCATTTGCAGATTGAGAGGGTCAATTAGGCAAGGTCAATGTCTGTGGACAGATGGAGACAAAATCCACCCATCGTTGACCTGAGCTGCGTTCATGTTTCATATTCTTTCCTTACATTATATGAGTTTGATAAGCAGCAGATTGATTATAGAATGGAGAGCAGTTAGTGAGCAATAAGCATATATTTGGATGTATTTTCTAAAGATCAAGTGAAATTTATGACATTTCTTCACAGAATGAACATAAAATTAGAAATAAAACTCAGAGTAGCCAGAGTTTATGGAATTAACTTGTTGAAGGATGCATTGGTGTGGTCATGAATGTAGATGCAGGTAGTCAGGCAGCCGTCAGGCTTGCATAATAGGGTTAAAATGGGTAAAAATACAACCACCGCATCGCCGATTACAAATGCATTCACTTTGCATTTAGGTCGCAGCGCTGTGGCATTTTGGGATATGTGACCACAGTCTTACTGAATATTAGTCACGTACTACTTTTCAAACAAGAAATAAGAAGGTGATGCATCAGCAATATAGAGACGGAAAAGCACTTCAACAGTAAAATAAGTATTTTTTCAGAGATATGAGATTGTCTTAAAAATAACTTCTTGAAGAAATTGTTTTGCAGACATTGTCCTGATTACAAAGTCGGATGGATCCAGACAATCAGCGCTGTCGCAACCAGAAATATATTGCTAACCAAACATTTGAAATGTTTCTCATTCACTTGTTTCCTTTCTCATACTATGATCCACCCAAGACGCTGCAGGAACTCTCCTTGCAGATGGTAGAAATGAGCTCTTGCGGCTAGAAGACTATGGAGGAGTAATCAAATGAGGAGAAGTCTGAGGAAATAAAAAAAAAAAATAGTTTTCCCCAAGGGACCCACAAAGGAACACGAGGAAGGCTCTCCCTCAAGATGAGAAGCTTGCTTGTTATAGTTTCTGTTCCAGGCGTGGGTACCACCAAGTAAAGGTTTGTGTGTGTTGAGAAAAGCCCCGTCATTTGTTTTCATGGATTATGATAAATGACTAATCTGATAGATCTAGTGATCAGAAAGAATGCAGTGACCAGGAGAAGCAGAAAGACTGCACCTCTGAGTGACCGTCTGCCCTGCTCTCACAGAAACTTTTAGATTCAGTAGTGTGACAACCGCAGCATCTGTCAGAGCTGCTGTGGTCGAATAATTTCACACTAAAGATCATATAATAATAGCCACAGAGTAATAGTTTGTCATCACTTCACATTCTTCATGAGACCCAGGGTGGAGTCGTTGGTGATGCTGCGAGGAGACCCACAGAGAGGGGCAGAATGATCTAATGCCAGGCGCAAGATAAAAGGAGGGGGCTGGATAGATGACTGCAGAGGCAGCAGGACATAATGAGCAGATCAAATGATTGTGCAGAATGAAATGCCAGGAGTCACTTACAGTACTGAAAGACTGATCTGTCGGAGAATCATTGCTCCTGGCCTTCACTCCTCTCTCCCTTTGACCCTTCTCTATCTATGTTCTTTCAGGATCCCACCTTTGCTTCATTTGATGTATTTTTATACTTTCTCCCAATTGAGTCTATTTCTCAATAGCTCACTAAAGTCACACGATCCCTTTTTCTTTCCTTAATCTGCATTGTTTCTTGTTCTCTTCTTCAGTTGTACATCTTCTGTTTGGCTTCTTCTGATTTTTGCCAAAGTGACTTCATAAAGAACAAGATGGTTAATTTGGCTGATTTGGTTTATTGTGTTCAAGAAAACCTTCTTTGGCTTTGCACCAGTCAAGGTCACAGATTTGAGGTCAGCATTTTTTGTCTGTGTTGACACTATCCAGGTGAGAAGTGCTTGCTTAATCTGCACAGGAGCGTATAGATTGGATGGCTTGCTGCAGATGCCAGCTGTCACAAATGAAGAACAACCAATGTAGTAAAATAATCCGGCAGCCCGAAGACATTGATCAGATGGATGTTGAGCACAAAAACAAACTAAGAAGAGGCTATCCATGTGAGCATACCTACAGAGAGCTCCAGCACATCGATCAGAGGCTGCCGCTGCGTCTGTGGATCGTTTATCATTCTAGAACAATATCTGAGTCTAAAAGCTCCAAATTAGACTTTCTTGATGACAGTGTTTACTTCTGCCTTTCATGAAATCTGCTGCGTTGGCCTTAAAATGCCTACTTTCACATTTCATTAAACAAAGAGCAGTTTTCTTTTGTTTTTTTTTTTAATACAAGGACAAAGAATTAATTGCTGGAAAGTCTGTATTAGAAGCTGATCAATTCTTCAGATGAATTTAAGTGTCATGAGGATATTTGTGTCCTTGAGTCAATTATCTTTTTACAGTAATATAAAGTATTTTCTTTCTCGTATTATTTTGAGAAGTTTTAAACAGTTAGTTTAAAAACAATGCCCTGTAGGTGAAGGATGTAAATCTATTTTACAAAACAGAATGAGAAAGCAGAAGGTGTAACAGCAAATTTCTGAGAACAATGTCTAATTATTGTCTGGACCAACTTTTTTCTGGTTTTTAATGAGAACCGTATCTCTTGATAGTTAATTGATTTATTTTTCTCTTCACACAAACACTTTTAGGAATTCCATTTGAGTTTTTCTCAAGCGTTTTGCAAACTTTTTTAATCCTTTGCTTCTCAAAAAAACAACCTCTGATGTGCATTTATCTAAATAATATAATATAGTGAACACTAAACTATTTAATTATTCTTTAAACCAAGCGGGCAAGACAATAGTGTGCATTAACAATCTGTTCTGTCGGTTAAAGGAAATCCCTGGTATTATTTGTGTACAGGTGTTACTTTAAAACTAAAACATAAAGTTGGCTTTTATATTAATCACTAAAAAAGTAAACTTCTGGATTTCCCCAGCACTGTAGGACTCTAGCAAGAGCCTCTATGGACCATGATGTTTGCAGATGACATTGTGATTCGTAGTGAGAGGAGGTGCAGGTTGGATGAATGAATGAATGAATGAATGAAATTGAAGAAGAACATTGAGGTTACAGGGATCAGAGGTAAAGAAGGACAATAACAGAGAGAAGGAAAGGGGTGAAAAGGCAAACAGGTTGGCACAGGTGGAGGAGGTTCCACGTGTGATGTGTGACCAAAAGAAAAGTGTGAGCCGCCATGTTGTTGGTTTAGAGCAGGGGTCTGCAGCCTGAGGGTGGAATCTTGGAATTTACGCCAAAGTTGTTTATGAAGAAAAAAGTGTCCAGTCACAATGATAGAAAATGTCCTCTTTGACTTTTTCTCATTCTAAGAAACTGTGCTGCAACAGGAGGATCTGGTTTATTACAGATTGTATTTTATTTTGAAAGGAACTTTTATGCTGCCATAAAATAAGTTAAATTTGTTATATAGAAAAATATAACAACTTTTAGAATTCAACAATTGTAAATGTTTAAAACTGCATTTTAAAAATAAATGGCATCACAGTCACAAAAACAGAATTAAAGAATAATGTTGTAAACAAAGTGGCTCCCACTGGGTTTTGGTCTGTAAGAATCTGGACCAAATGGCTCTTTTAGCATTAATGGTTGCAGACCCCTGGTTTAGAGAGAGACGGGAGGCAGAGCTGGAGGTAAAGTGATGCTGAGGATCTCTTTGGGAGTGACCAGGATGGATCAGGAATGAATCCATCAGAGGAACAGATCCTGGTAGATGTTCTGGAGACAATTGTATTAAAGCAGATTCATCACCACTTCTATAAAGAAAGGATTTCAAAGATAACTTTTCGTCTTGGAGTATTTGTAGCCCCAAATTCCAATAATACTTCACTGATACACCAGAAAACTGACAACAAGAACAGAATAAAAATAATATTAAATACTTATTTTTTAGTGATGTTACCACTTTTTAGTCACTTTGAAGCTTTAGTTGATGCTGCACCTGATCACATGGTAGCAGTAAGTGGCCCTTCTGGGTGGGTGGGGGGGTTATTGTTGTGGGAGAGGGTTTTCATACTTGGCTGCATCCATTACATCTGCCTAAAGAGGACAAAATCTGTTTCAGCCAAATTGCTAAAGTCATCACTCAGATGAACGGTGGAGGAGCTGATAGGGATGGTGAAGAAGCAGCTCTCTTCAGTTCTCCTTATTCTTAAATACGTAAATGAAGATCTTTAACATCCAACATGACATAAGGAAACAAAATGATCAATGAAGTGCAGGAACTAGATCCAGGTTTAATCAGTATTCTAGAAAATTAAGAATGGAAATCTTAAAAAAAAAAAAAAAAAATCCTCTTTTAATCACAGTAACAAACATCTTTGCGGTGGTTCCAACAGCACCTCCTTCCTCCTCCCGTTGTCTCTGTGTAATAACTTGCTTCAGACTAAAATGTCAGACAGATGAGGAAAAGAGAAGCCTCACAAACTTCTTGGTTGATAGAACACTAAAACGGAAACGGTCGGAGTTTTCAATCATTCCTAAAGACGTTCATCTAAACCAACCAAAGAGGAACATGAGATGAACAAATGATAATTCTGTTCAGTAAAATGGACCAAAGAGAGTGAATGAGTGATGAACTCAACCGTTATGGCAGCAGGAAAATTAGAAAGAGCGAGTTGTCCATGTAATTTTCTCAGGTAAGAACAGTGTAATGTATTTACATGTAAACTGCATGTCAGCTGATATCATCTTTAAAAGGGCACTCGCATCATTTTGTATCCATCATTCTTTGTGAATGTAAAACAGGATGCTGTATTTCACATTAAAAGCACTCAACTGGCAAAACAGGAGTGAAATTCAATTACAGAGCTGTAATAGAGGCTGCAGTGTGAGGCAGCAGCAAGTGCAGAGCACTCTCTCTTATTCTTCTTAATTTTGTCATTTATTTATTATTTTAACCACAGCAATTTTGTTCAAGGAACCAAGGAGAATCTGCAGGAAAATAACCCGCCTAACGTCTTTCTGATCCGAGGTTCTGTTTGTCTTTATCACAGACGGACATGCTGGGACCACATTTTTCCAACAAGGATGGACACTCAGGTTTGAGAAGGTCTCAGATCTCGTGTCCCCCACGGCTCATTCACAAGACAAAAAGCTCTCAAGACTTTGGGGTGAAATCTTTCCTCACAAAAAGCTCAAATTAACAATGTTTTCCCAGATAAACCGTATAGGCTGCATTAGTGACCTCATTTGACATGTTTTAAATCATATTTACTCAATCATCTCTGGATTAAGCAGATGTCAGATGGTCGATATGTGTTGATTCTTGTGCATTACTTTTCCCTTTTCTCTGCAATTCCCCTCCCTCACAAACTAATGTATTCTACTTGAATATCTGGTTAACAGCTAACCTACTTTTGCTCGGGGAGTTTAAACTGACAGCAGTTCTCTGAGAAATTTTGGTCTCATTGTTTTCTTCACCTCATTCTTTATTTAAAAAAAATGTTGAAACAACCCCATCTTCCTCAGATGATTATCTTCTTCATAGACACCTGTTTTTTGTGTCTTTCTTGATTTATCTTGATACTATGCTTTCTAATACTTGGAGGAAATGTATCAATTTTCAAGAATGATATCCGTTATTTTTGAGCTAGCACAGAAACACTTAAATGCATGTACTTCTTCATACAACTAGTGGTATGGGGGACAAAAAAAATCGATTTGGTGACAAATCGCGATGTTCAATTTGTTGATTCTCTTAATGATTTACAATATTAACAAGACAATGAATGTTATTAATTATTTATGAGCATCAGCATCATACCGTATCACCAGACTCTTACCAATACACAGCCATACAACCACATGGAGAGGAATCAACTTTTTGACATTTTAAGAGTTCCTGTGTTAACATGGAAAATGAAGTCAAAGAATTCTAAAGACAAACAGATTTTTCTATTTTGCTAAATGTCAAACGTCTTGTTTATTTAGAGTGATACAAGCAATTCGATGTAGATGTTGATCTACATTAGCACTCACTCTTTCAATCTTTTTTTTTTTTTTGGTCCAGTTTTGTCTGTTTTTAAGTTTCCATTTTAATCACTCTCAGTTGTTTCTCTTTCAGTTCATTCTCTCGGTGTATTTCTCCTCATGACTGATCAATTTTCTTAACAAAGACAATAATTTAAGAAGGAAATATGTTATAAACAATAACCACATTTTATAATGCCCCCTTTTCAATGTGGCATTTATTATATTTCCCATTTTTTAACTACTGTCTTGCTTCAGAAAATGACTAAAACTCCAAATTAAATCAGTCTGCCCAATGCTCCTGGCTAAAAACATTAAAAGTGGTTGACTCTAAAACAGATTTTCTCAGAATACAATTGACTTTAACAAAGTCTAGATAATAAATCTTTAGAGAATTTTGGATTCTCCCATTGAAAGGTTGGCATATTTGTCCAGAAACATGAAGGCTTGTGTTTAATCCAATTTAGAAAATGTCAAAATTAGAAACCCTGACACTAGTGTGTCATTTAAGATAAGTCATATTAATTTATCCATGTATGGTCAGAAGGAAAAGCTAAAGGATCGAAAAATGTATCTCTTAACAGAAAAAAAGTGTATTCTTAATTTTATTTAAGCGTAGTTTAAATCTGGAGCTCAACATTTTGAAAGTAAATTGACAAGATTAAAATAAGCACAATGGACAGATGGCAGTGGAAGCAGATACATGTCAGTAGAGAACATTTAAACTAAAATCTGTTTTTATATGTTCTGAAAAAAGAGAAAAGATCAGACTGTGAGGCTGATCCTAAACATTACATCTTCACAATTTTGTTGTAGGTTAAAACCAAGTATTTTTCTTCACTCTTTAGGACCAGAAGTCAGTTCTCGACTGAAATTAAAGGGAATTTGACACAAGAATTGCTGAAACTTTTGTAAATTACCTGATCAGTCACTGCCTACTCAAAATACGCATAGCATGAGCAAATAAAAACCGAGATAACGCTTTTGCTTCTCCACAACCATGCAGTCAGAGGTCTTCACAGGCGGCAAAGAAGTGTTTGAAATCCAGCTGCTGCTAAAGGAAGAAACCTTGTTTGATGGAATCAAGCAGAACCCCGGACAATAGCATACAATAGATTTTTCTTAGTGTCCCAACAAACATTCTTCTGCTTTTTCCACAGAGAAACGGAGCAAAACTAAATTCAGACACATGCTCAGGGACTTTGCGGCAGAATCAATTATTTGGTTAATTAATTCATTGTGGGATGAACTTGAACTTTTTCTATGCAGTTTGGTCCATCTGTCCTTAGATTCTAAACACAGAACACACAGCTTCAGAGTAATCCTTTAGATATAAACTACTTAACCCAAGGTGATGAACCAAAAGCAAAAAAAGCAATACAACTCCCCCATCCACCCAAACACACACACAGATATGTGAAAGATTTAATTTAACATTTTCCTCTAAAATCAAGAACAAACAGCAAGGTGAGTCGTTGTTCATAACCTGCCTTTTTTAAACCCAAAACTTGCACTGTATTCCGATATAACAAAAAATATTATTTTTATCTTAGTTCTGAAGGTTGCAAAGAAAATCTCATTAAATCAGATTCTGCACAATCAAGTTCTGCACGGAGCCTCGCTGCGCTCTTCGCCTGCGGTTCTCTAGACTGTTTCTAAAGCAGGTTCTGATCATGTGCGGTGAGAAGAAATAAACCAGCGCCTGCTATTTCACTATATTTACCGACACTTTTATTATCAAACCGATATCCAGATATATTCTCGTTTTTTTGCTTGTTGGCAACCTGTTAACGCAGCGCGGAGCCGCCGCTGTGGCGGGGACCTGTCCATGGTGCTGAAAGACAAGGAGGCGCACTGATCAGCGGGAAACACCACACTTCCACTAGATCTGAACCTCTAAGGGTGTACAGATAAAAGCAGGAAGAAGATCTGAGATCCTCCAACCACACAGCCAGATAGATCATTCACAGCAAAGAAAAGTCATCTGCTGATGCTTTACTCACACGAAAACTCCGAAAAGCAGAACTCGGATGCCAATCTCCAAAGCCAGCTGCCGCATGTTTTTCATGCGCTGTGTCGGTGAATCGTTCATGGTCTTGATTAGAATTTGGTGAAAGATGCAGTTCCGGTCAGTGCCAAAAAACAGCACTTTATAATCCACAAAGCAAAGCGTTTCCACAGGGGGTGCGTCCTAACCCCACGTACCGCGCGCCTCCATCGGATCTCGGTCACCTGCGCGCAGACTCTCCTCTGCCTCCCTCGGCTGTCACCGCTCGTCTGCGGCTGCTTCAGCCCCTCCGGGCGCTCTTCTTTATTGCAAGTTGGTGGCTGACAGCTCCTCTGCCACTTCAGCAGCTATTTCATCAAGGTTGGAGTTTGGGGAGCAGAAGACACCAGCAAATCTGTGTCACGGCTCAGGCGCGGGAACCGACAGAGCTGGAGTGACGGGGAAGCAAAAGAGGGAGAGTTTCAGCGCCGCCTCCTCTCTCTCACCTCCTCTCTTTTTCTTTCGATTACATTTTTGAAGAAGTTTCTGGAGAACTTCTCCTGAGCCATGGAAGACTTCTTTGGACCACATCCTGAGAGACTTCCCAACAAGTGATGAATGAAGTGATCACTAACACAAAGTAGAGCCACTCCATCAATGTGCTGGGAGACTTTCAGAACAAGAAGCTGCTTTGGCAGCCTTTGGAGTAAATTAATGAAGATTCGATAAATCTAGACTGCAGACTCATGGTACACATGCATTAACAAAAGAGAATCCATGAGTAGGAGGGTTCTAGAGAACTGCCATGGTTCTAAAGGAGGCAGACAAAGATGAAGGAGGCACTCCAGGAATCCTGCCTCTGCACCCTTGAGCATGAATATTTTATGTTCTTTCAAATGGACTTCCATGTTTAACCTTATGGTTAAATGCATGCAGATCAAATTATAAGAAAGAGAAGACAGACCCCAAAGTTTCCCCGACAGCTCCAGTCAGTCAGTAAATGTCCA
>NC_050526.1:28697574-28706562 GCF_002922805.2 Oryzias melastigma
CTGACAAAGACATCAGAAATAGATCCTTTCTTATTTTTTATACTGTGAGTTTCAGGCTGAGGGCCAGTAAGGTCTTTGTTGCTCCATTTGAAAAAACACAAAACAAGAAGAGACGTGAGATGATGATAGGCTAGGAAGTGAGCTCTGACTTCAAAGCTTTCTGCCATCCATCAGGCGCTGCAGCGTACAGGGTGTGCGGCACGTCTATTACAAGCTATCAACATGGCTTTATGTGGCTGCAACACCGTTCTCATAAATACTGTGAATCATTCTGGTCAGAAAGGCCTCCCAGACCACAGCGCAAGATGATGGAAAAACTTAATTATAGAAGAGGGAACAAATGCATCCTCTGATAAATACTGTTTCATTCTTTGCCTGAATGCAAAGGCGCACAAATGAAGCGAAATGTGAAAAAAGTTAAACAAAAAGTAAATAAATAAGTAAAAACTTTCAACCTTTGCTGTCCACTATGCATTTAGAACAAATAAAACCTCAAAAGGGATGTTTCCTTTGCTGTAAAACATTAGACTCTCTGGTACATCAAAGTCCTTCATTTTATTAAAAAGTGAAACTTTATCTACTGCAGCTGACCAAAAGCAAACACATAAAATACTTTTTTTTAGGGTAAAAATGACAGAACAAATGTCGTCATCTCAGATCTGGAGAATTATAGGAGGTGATTCATAAACAGCTACAGAGATATGCACGTACACACTGAATGCACATGCATTAGAAAAGCTTCTCTGAGTTTGCAATTAACTTTTGATAATCTCAGGAGCTGCTGGCCAACCAACCTTAGTGAAATTACCCATAATCACTGCCATTAGCAAACGCACATGCGACCAGAATGCTGTATTCTCTGCACCACCGTGAGTCATAATGCTGCAGAAGGAGCAGCTCCTCATTTTTAGGTTTTATTGGATGTGGCATTGAAATATGCACTATGAAAAAAAAAAAAACGAATGCAACCTCCATTCAGGATTTTAGACACATGACATCTGGACAGCAGTCTAGAAACAGGAGAACCACTGGAGATTAAATACATTTTTTAAAATACATATTTTTAAAAACACAATTCAATGATCAAGTGCAAAAAAAAAAAAAAAAAACTGAGCATAAGTAAGTGTCAGTATCAGAAGAATTGTTGATCTTCATGAATAATGATCAAACTGCTCATTATAAATGAGGGATAGCTCAGTCTGTCATTAGGCTAAATTTGATTTATTTTAGTTTACAAAAAAAAAAAGTATTTTAAAGTTTCACTCTGATCATTTTCTGATCAATTTTCAAAGCTTTCCCAGTGTTTTTTTATTTGATTATGATTATGCTATTTCTAGGCAAAATCTGAAAACTTGTGTTGTTTTCTGGGATATAGTTCCTGCAGAGCGGCAGGAGTTCATTAGGAATTCACCTCTGAGTTGTGGCCAGGACTGCTGGCATAGAATGAGCCTTCCTCATTTCCCATCAACCCTTTGTTTAAACATTTTCCTGCTAGCTTATAGCCGCCTCAAACCCCCCAACCTAAGATAAATGGTGCAACAAAATTGGTGAGCAAAATCAGAGCAATCCAGCCGTACAGTTCAGAGCCAGATAACAGCTCAGACAAGAAAAAAAAGATGTACATGGATCTGTTTGTCTGCAAGTGGCTGCATCAGGATAAAAAAGGATCTTTTTCAAACAGAATTGTTTTCAATTCTTCCTGTTTCACAGCAATTTGAATATAGAAATAATCAGAAATGCTATTTTAATCCTTAATTTCTGTATTTAAGTCCTCTGTCATCATTAGAAAAATGCTACATGAACATGTTAAAAACACAATTTTCGTTGGGGTTGGTCTTTAAAGCAAAACAGAGATACAATATTTTCAAATATTTTCCTGCATAATAGTCTTTACTAATATTTCAGACATAATTTAATCTAAAGGTTGAGAGAATTTAGAATTATCAAAAAAAAAAAGGAAAAAAAAAAAAGAAACACAGAGTGCGGTTATCACAGCGACACCACAAAAGGACTTATGGGATTTTCCACTTCCAGGCTGAGACTGATAACTTTTAATCTTTGTAGCTGCAGGTTTGGTGGGAAACTTTGACCTCGAGCAAAAACAGCTGCAAGGTCATCATTATTCATTTTTTTCATTTCTTTCTACAGAACAATAAAGGATTAAAACAACACAAAGTCAGACAGGTGTACATTTCTCTGTTGAGGCAGAATTTAAAATCTAAATCTCCTAGTTTTAAACTCACCTCTCTAGTTCAGTGACCTCACAAAGTCAAAGCAGAATTTGAGAAAAGACCTTCAACTGAATGGATTCACATTCACTGTAAACACCATTTACGAAAAGGTGAAGTTCTCCTGACACCATCTGGTGTTTATCAGGTGACCACAGTCACTGTCTGCAGAACTGGAAGTGTGGAGGAGGAGAAGGAGCTGCTGGAGGCTGCAGAGGGCAGGAGCATTTGTTAGATTCTGTTAATATTGGCTCCAGACGTATTTTTAATCATTGTCTGAGACTGCAGATTTTTCTGGCTCTCCCAGCAGAGACTACCAAGGGATCAATAGACTATTTGCAGTTTTGCAGTTAATGTAATTTTAATGATTCCCAATAGCTCAAGGAAAGTTTTACTTACCGTGATGTGTGGCAGCATTGGTTCAGGTAAAACAAAGAAGCCAAAGTTAATTATGGTTTTAGTTCTTCACTGCTCATCAGTAAGCAGCTGTGCAGTTTATTGCTGGAGAAATGACCAACTACACACCTGAAAAGGATTCATTATCTTTAATTAACTTTACATTTTCAATTAAAGACAATTTATGAAAAATTAACCTTTAAAATGTTATCTTAAATCTTTGTTTTATGCAAAAAATATTCAAATAATTTCTAGTTTATGTTTCTTTTGACATTAAACTTTGCAAATACATAGAAAAGAGAATCAAACAAAGGTATATATGATGATTAGTAGTGGGGCAATAGAAGACAATCTTAAGTGATGCAAGATTTATGTGAAAACGACACAGCTAAAGGAAATGTCTTTACTTAATGGAATAAAGAAAAATGGTTAGTGTTTGGGGTTAATTTGTTTTTATTTCATTTGAGAGTGAATTCCAGTTCTACTTTTGAAGCTTTTAGGCACAAAAAATAGTAAAACTTTCTGCTTAGAAAAATGAAAATGTGACTTTAAGCTGCAGTAACTCAAGCAGCTCATTAATGTGCATAAATCCACTTAAATTTGATTATAATTACATTAAATTTATCAGCTTGACAGAATAAACAACAAAATCACATCAAGATAAATGATTGATCAGTTCATTTCATCATTTAAAGCACCAAAAATAAAGCAAAGAAATAATCTGGAACTCTAGAAAGGCTCGTCAATTCTTCCTTTTAAAAAAGGGCAGGAGAAATTCCATTGATTCTCCCCTGAGGTGCTCTGTCTTGTTGAGTGAGGAAGATGTATTGATTTTGCTTGGGCTGTACTTTGCTGCTCAGGAGGACACTACCTAGTGTTTGTAAAGGAATGGATAACTTTTGCATGACTTTGTGGCCGTTTCACCTTGTTCCTGCACTGTGGAACATTCCCCAGCAGAACTATCAGAATGTAATGAAGATTACATTCAGACCGTCTCGTATCATCTCACAGGATTTGTCAGGATTTTTCTGAACAATAATCTAATCTTTTAGTGCGATATCTAGTTTTCTAACAGCTGCTCAAATATAGTTTTGTTTCCAAAGTACAAAATGAACAAAAATATGTTTAATAAGGCAAAAAGGTCATAATTTTAAGTTTTTTAGTGTAGACTTTCAGATTTATTTTAAATACTGTCATTAAAACATTAATTTCTTTTTTTTCCCAACAACAATCCATCTGAGAGATGGAAAATTGCATCAGTTTGCAGCAGAAACAAGGATCTCTGTGGGTTTTTTAAATGTAACCTTGAAAAAATCTGGAAGCCTGTCACTTATCCTTCTGATCACTTTAAAAGCCCAAAGAAAGTCTAAAGCAACCCCACCCCATTACCTTCTATATGAACAAGATTCAGAAGGTTAACTGTCCTTCAAATCTATTGAAGGCATTCATCATGGAGCAGCTTCTCTTATGAGTAAATGTTACTGTGGGTGGAGAGCATCCATGATGCTCCTCAGGCTCATTGAGCTCTTAACTTGGTTTTTCACTACAAACTACTTTCACTTCAAGTGCATGTTTCCCTCCTCAAACTGATTAACATTATAAGTAAATGGTTAAGGGTGGAAACTTATATAATGCTTTCCTATCTTCTTAGAAGGATCAAAGGGCTTCACAGTCCCATTCACCCATGCACAAACTGATAGTTGCTCATTTCATTTCTTCCATCCAGGTATCGATCAATCCATCCATCCAGGCATCAATCAATCCATCCATCCAGGTATCGATCAATCCATCCATCCAGGCATCGATCAATCCATCCATCCAGCCATCCATCAATCCATCCATCGATTAATCCATCCATTAATCCATCCATCCATCCATCCATCCATCCAGGCATTGATCAATCAATCCATCCATCCAGACATTGATTCATCCATCCATACATCCATCAATCCATCCATCGATTAATCCATCCGTTAATCCATCCATCCATCCATCCAGGCATTGATCAATCAATCCATCTATCTATCCATCCATCCATCAATCCATCCATCCATCCATCCACCCATCCATATATTCATCCATCCATCCATCCATCCATCCATTCATCAATCCATGCATTGATCAATCCATCCATCCATACATCCAGGTATCGATCAATCCATGCATTGATCAATCCATCCATCCATCCATCCATCCAGGTATCGATCAATCCATCCATCCAGGCATCGATCAATCCATCCATCCAGGCATCGATTAATCCATCCAGCCATCCATCCAGACATTGATTCATCCATCCATACATCCATCAATCCATCCATCGATCCATCCATCCATCCATCCATCCATCCATCCAGGCATTGATCAATCAATCCATCTATCTATCCATCCATCCATCAATCCATCCATCCATCCACTCATCCATATATCCATCCATCCATCAATCCATCCATCCATCCACTCATCCATATATTCATCCATCCATCCATCCATCAATCCATGCATTGATCAATCCATCCATCCATCCATCCATCCATCCATCCATCCATATATCCATCCATCCATCCATCCATCCAGATTCAGAACTCACTGAACCTCTTTGAGTTCATGGGTTGCTGGGGCCTATGCCAGCTACTGCTGGATGAAGGTGGGGTTCACCCTTCATCTTGCCACACACTCTCATTCACACCTGAGGGACAATTTAGAGACACTATTTCAGGTCATATTTCAAAGACTGTGGAAAAATGTCTTGAGGAAATTAATTTAACATAAATTAAATGAAGCATGATTCATACATGAAGCATGATTCATTAAATGTGGTTGAGCATTGTCTCCTCTGATTAATCAGCGGAAAATATAACGGAGAAGGAAAAAACCCTAAATAAGTGAACGAAGTCCTTAATCATACCTCTGTTCCTCACATTTTACAACTCCCCAGAAAAGGTCAGCCATGACACCATTATTACCCTCAGCTTGTCTCTGCTGGAGCTCCGCTGCTAATTTAAGCTCTGGAAATGTGTCTGTATGCAGTAACATTTGACACTTCTGCACAACTAGATCTCAGCATGACGGCAAACTCACCTTACAGGCTTTTGCCAACAAATTAAGGAAGTGCGACCTTTTTCAGGAAGACAAAGCTGCCATGGTCTCCATGACAGGATCGCAGCGGAGCTCACTATGTAAAATGGCACGGCTAACTTTAAAGCTATTCCATATATAATGGCTTCTCTGAGGGTCGGTATGCTTATCAAGCATATTTGTTTGAACTGAACGACTAACCGTGACAAAGTGAAAGTTAAATGTGTCCAAAACCATTTTAAAGAGGAGCACAAATGGGAAATATGTGTAATCACTCACCAGCGCTTTTTATCCAGAATTCTCAAAGGTTTGTGTAATTTTAATGAAAAATCATCACACTCAAACTGTTTAATCCTTCCAGATCTTCTCTCCTGCAACAAATCAGAAAGTTCATGTCCTGCTGCTCACAGTCACTTCACTTCCATATCATTCAGGTTAACTTTGCTCCTCATTCTTCAGGAAACTCCACCTGCCATCTGTCGTTGCAGCGAAGTGAGCTGAGAAGCAGCAGTGATGGATTTCTGAGGAAGATGTTGCTCCTCTTCATCCTTTTCTCTGATTTATGATGTGAGCTCCCATAAAAGCTGTATCAATAAAACTTCATGCTGCGCGCATAAAACATTATTTCAAGATGGGTAATAAACCCTATAAATGCATGAAGTGTTTCATGTTTTTTAATTGATGTTTTGTGAAAAATGTTCACACTTTTGTGAAGACGACAAACCGTGTCTTTAAAATGATTGATAGAAGAAGAAAAATTATTTCTGAGCCACTTTTTCATATAAAAGTGCTTTACAATGTGCATGAAACATGCTACAAAAAATGAATAAATAACTCTACAATAAGTTAAATGCAATGAGAAATTTAAAACAAATAAAGATGTGAAATTAATTGAAAGTTCACCTAAATAAAAATGTCCGTCAAACTCATTTTGGTTCAGGGGCCAAATTCAACCTGTTTGATCCCAAGTGGGCCGGACCAGTTACATAATTGCAAAATAACCTTCAATCAACGTGTTATCTGTAGCTTTGTTTTTTTGGTTTTGTCAATTTTTCATAGAAAGCTTGGCACTCCACGTCAATATTTCTTAATTTTGACAACGACATTTTGGTAATTGTGGTGTCACAGCTCATCATTTTCATAGCAACTCAACAACGGTGAGGCTGGCGGGCCGTATGTTTGACATCCCTGCTCTGAACGCTCGGTCATGTGACCGCAGACATCATACCTGTATGGTGAGGACCACTGCTGCTGTGTGGGAACCTCAAACCGAGCAGCTGTTTCGCTACACAGCAGCAGTTTCTGAAGCAGAGCGAGCTCCACGTGGGAAAACATAGAGACACAAAGAAGTCAGGAAGACGTTAGAAAAACAGCTTTTACTCGAAGACTTCCATCTCAAACCCGGTCGAGCTGCATGACATCATTGAAGAATATCGATGAACTCCTGAATTTCTTCAGAAAAGATGCACATGAGAGTTTTACATGACTTTGTTTTAGATTTTAGGCATTATACTGTGGATGATTGATTGGTTTATTTTAAACAATTTCATAAAACAAAGGAAAAATAGACAAAAAATTGATTTAAAAAAATCTATTTATGATATTAAACAGCATGTTCTCGTCAAAGTTTTTTTCTGGATTTCAAGTTAGTTTTGTTTTTATCATTTTTATATTTCATTTGACTTTGAAACATCATGGAAGTGAGACACATTCTATTTTTAGAAGAAATGTCTTTCTTGATTTATACGTTTAATTTTTCTTTTTACACCTCAATATTGGACAACATTTAAGTTTGTATTTGGTGTCAGAAAGCTAGAAGAACAAACATTTATAATCATTTTGTGGGGAGGAAGCAGTCTAGTATCCAGTTTTCTGTGATTCTCCAAAACTTTATTGTGGACCTGAGTCTAGCTTCTCACTTCAGCAGCTTCTTTAAAACAAAACAAAAACAACTAGCAGCTGAAGTATATTTGAGGCCAACATGATTTCATTCCTGCAGAAACCTCCTCCATTCCACTTTGACTCTCATGGTCATTGCTGCCAGCTCAGATTCACAATCACAGAGTTCAGGACAGACACTGAATCAATAAAGTCACTTTTGGCCTAAAGAATGCAGACAGTCTTCCAGTGCAGCATAGCTGATGTGTAGGGTGGTGGTTTCTCCATCAGGGGGCAGATGAAGCAGCTACACCAACACATCTGAGCCCTTCAAGCAGCTGAAGGAATGTAGAGCCATTAGTCAATAGAAGAAATCTGTCAGAGATGACGTGGAGGGACACATCAAGCAGAGCTTTAGCCTCCAGACTGTTCATAATTGTCTGATAGAAGGTCTTAAGGTGTTGGTAGATGGTCACCGCGTTGCCTATTAACCGTGTCAACCAGCAGCCAAAGGTGATGCCAGGAGAGACTTGGAGCTTTTTTCATCCTCCTGTCTACTTGGCCTCTGGTTTCTTTCAGGTGAGAGCTGGAAAATCAGTAGAAAACCACCAGTTCATCCAAAAAATGAACTTTTCTCAGACTGCATGCAAAAAAAGTAACAAACCAGCTTCAACTCTGATTAAAGATCAATAATAAGTCAAGTTTGAGGAAGGAAAATATGTGTTTTTATTCCCTTTAAGTCTGTTTTTACAGTTATATGATTTATTGTGTGGCTGATAAAGTTAATGTCATCATACTTTATACACTATTTATTTAGTTGCATTTATATGGGGTTAGTTTAGGCCTAAAATCTCTCTGGCAAACATGTTGCCCAAAACACCAAAACTTAAAAAATATTATATGGCAAAACCATAACATTAAGATGTAATTTATGGCACATTTGTGCAATTTGAAATTGATCCAACTGTCAAGTCCATGTAAAAGTGTGTTTAAATTTCAACAAGTGACAGCTTGTTAAATTTATTGGACCCTTAAAAAATAGCATTCACATAAAAATCCTGATTGATGTTTTTTAGTGAAATGATTGACTCTGTTATCTTGGCTGATGCCGTTTTTGTGTAAATATTTATATGTAGAAAAAAACTCATCAAGGACAAATGGGAAATGTAAATACGTTCTTGTAGTTTAGTATTTTTTTAGCAACCTAATAACACAAGGCTCTTATTGAACAATTTATGGTTAGAGATATTTTTTCACACTTTACAAAATTTGTTAAAGCCAGTCAATATAAAAACCTGAGTAAAATATTAAAACTAAATTCGTCATAAACAATAAACTTTGATCTTGGGAATCACTAAATGCAACTTTGAAAATAAATAGAACTTCTAAAATATTACCTAAAGGGATTAAA
>NC_050526.1:28706936-28715144 GCF_002922805.2 Oryzias melastigma
GCTAAAAATAATTTAAAGACCTGTATTTCTCATGAATGAATTGATTTTAAAGCTCTTATAAAACCAAGTGACTGATATAAACTTCTGATGTAAAATAAGGATTGTGACTTTAAGGTGGGTTTGTTTGAAAACCACGTGATGCCACCACTCTTACTCTGCAGAGATGATCAACCTTTCATGAAACATGTTGAGTTTTAAGTGTCATTTGCATTATGAGTGATTCGTGTCATTTAAGGGAGGGGTACCCAAACCTTTCCTTGTAGGGGCCACATAACTTTCTTCTTCTCTAATGTGGGGCCAGCAGAGGTCAGTTTGCAGGCTAACAGAAAAGAGTTTCAAGTGTCATTTTTGCATCAAGAAATTAGTGTTTTACGTCATTTAGAGGAGGAGCTCCCGTTATCTCGTTATTTTCTTTAAATGAATAAGGTGTAATGCACAGAAGAGACAGAACTTTTCTTTGGAACAGATTTGAATAAGTTTTGTTCAGACAGACATCACGCTGAAGTTGTTGCGGTGCGCGGCGGGATGGCTGCAATGGAAATGATCTCCACGACAGACGTGAGGCGGCTCGTGTTACGCGCAGTGGCTGTGCGGTGGTGATCCTGAAGGCTGGAGAAGCGCACGCTTCTCTCATCACCGGAGAGCTGAGCGGCGGAGCGGGAGACGCAGGGAGGGAGAGGGCAGGAGGCAGTTGGCGCGCGTCACAGCTGGACAGCAGCAGCAGTTTGAGGGCGCTCAGCAGCGGCGGACACGGACGAAGGTAGGAGGATGCGATGACCGGACCATCCCGCTCGGTTACAGGAGACAACCCGCTGAATGCAGGAAAGCAGCTTTTATTTCAGAGTGTTTGATTATTGCGCATTCGTGCCAGTTGCAGTCTGGCTGCGCGTAATTGACGGTTTGTTGCGCATTTTAGCCCACTTTCTTTATGGCCTGAAAATGATGTCTAATCCTAATTTAATCCCATTCGGGGCTTTAAATGTTAATATATATGGTCTGTTTTGGGGAGATGGAGCTGTTTTTGACTGAAGTTGAATGAAAACCTGCAGATAATTAGAGTTGCGGCTCCAGATTGGATCAGTGGAATTGTTTCATTGACATGTCTGACTTTTTTTCTTGGAAGAAACTAAGCGGGTTTGAGGCTCAGGTGTACAGTGTTAGCTCAGGTAGCCACTCGAGGTGAGTTTTTGGGAAGCGCCGTCATTCCCACTCATTTATTTATGTGTCACCTGAGCGCAAAAGTGACGCAAAGCGCAGACAAAGAAGCGCATCGTTTACTTTAAGCCACGAGATCATTTTGAGCGTTGGTCAGTCAGTGCATGTGATAAACTAAAGCAGCTGATATAGGGCTTATTAGTATTATTTTCATTGATCATATTTGATGTGGATCATCAGTGTGAAATATTTTCCTCGTGAATCAGATTTCTAAAATAATCGATGACAATTTGACAAATATGTACAAAAAAAGGTAATTTAAAAAATGATGAATTTTGTTGCTAAACAAAAACGAATCTGTTAAGTCTTCTTATGCATTCCATGATGTCTCATGTTGCAGGCATGACCTCAAACTCATCTTTGAGTGTTTTTGCTGTCATGTTTCTCAAGATTTGACACATTTCAGACCTTACAGTATATTGTGAACATGTGAACATAGAGACTTGAAGGAGAAAACTTTCAGTAAAGTTGATAGTAAAAAAAAGTCTCCTCCTCCAGTTCACTATACAGCAGATGTTCAGACAACCATGTTTTGGTGTAAATTGTTTTCTGCTCCGTTAATATTTATCTATCAATCATTTTTGCACACGTATCTCTAAACTGTGGATCTATCTGCAGCACAAAGAAGAATTTCTTCAGTATCTTTTAAACTGAGGCTGCATATGAAGACGGCGTCTTATGAAAATGTAATATGTTCTTTGAACTTGAACAAATATCATGTTTCTAAACTATGTACAGTAAAGATTAAATAATCCTAAAAAAATAAAGTTAATTTTTCAAGTTTTATTAATTTAAACTGGAGATTATTCTTGAATTTGTCATGATTTGAACAAAGCAGTTTGCTTTCCTCCAAAACGTCAAGTGTATTCAAAATAATGTAGGGCAAAAACTATGAAATGGAAAGTTCATATTTGACAGACATTTTGACAGACAGGCTCAAATGAAACTCAGTAAGCAGGACGGAGAAATGAAGTGCAGATGAAGAACTCTTCATTGCAAAGGCTGCCTGACAGGATCGGGAAGGTAGACTCAGTGGAGAAGGAAAACAGCAGAATCATTTGGGACATTTGTGGAAAACTTTTAATTCAAATGTTTCATCTAATCTTTCTGAAAGCCTATGAATGATTAAAATCCTTAAAAAGATGCATATTTTGTCATAATTTTACGTGCTGACTATAATATTTAGTATTAATAAAGTAATTGTACTCTTCAATGCTGATTTATCGGATTTAAATAATAAATCTAAATTTAAACATCTGTCTTCCAAAGCCTTCTTTTTAAATAAATGCTTCTATTGAAAGATTTTTTATGTTATTTTCGTAATTTCATAAGTCTGGCATTTGGATTACGATGCCTGCATGCTTCAGACGTCTCCCGTCTTCACCGACCCTCCTTTTGGCCAAACTGTGTGTGGTCATTAAATCAGCTGGAGCAGTGGAGCAGAACTGCAGAAAAAAGCCTGTAGAGGAGAAGATCATTTTGGCTCTAGCACTTGTTTTACAGGTGGGTTGTCAGTTCCTGCAAACGGCTGTCCTAGAAGAGGAAAAGCCCTTTTTTTCCAAATTAGAAATTGTCTGCAGCGGACTTAAATTAGACCCGACCGATATAAAAAAAATGCTTGTTGTACTAATTGTTCTGTTGATTAATTGTGACGTGGTTCTGATAACGTGAGGTTTCCTGAAGAAGCAGTTTTCACTTCCCGCTGTGAGAAGATGGGAATTAGATGTTTAGGAAATAGCGTAACATTGCTTGTTGAAAAAGTGAACAGCTTCATATCTGCAGCTCTAGTGTGACCAATCCTGGTTGCTTTGTATTCATGCATTAAATGTGGAGCTAAAATGTGAGGGAGACGGAGCAGGATGAGAGGGAAGACCAGCACGACCCACTGAGAGAGGAGATGAGGAGCTGCATGTGCTGGATGGCTCTTCTGCTGTTGGGAAGTTAAATGGTGTGTTCTGATCTTTCAATCAGAAAAGACTCGACTGTCAGAGCTGTGGAGCAACAAAGAGGAATTTGTTCCAACAGGTTTTCAGCTGTCCTCTGACATATGTCACCGTTTCTGTGCTTTAATGTTTACACCACAAAGTGACATCATTCTATTGTGGACTATAATAAAGGATCAATATTTCTCTAGCTTTGCATGGAATAATCGTTTACAGTAAACTAATATTTTTGATCAAATAAACAAACCTTTTCTTTGCAAACTTTACAAAAAAGAACCTAGAAATTAAAAGGTTTTCTTCTTCTCCTTCTATTAATGATCTCTAAACTTCCTGCTGGTTGATCTTTTATCTGGACCACACAGGGTGTCATTACATTAATGAATGCTGCTCTGTCTCCACAATAACCTAATGTGAAGAAGATGCTAAAGACTGATGACACAGTGACTCCATTACCACAGCGACTCACCTGAGGGAGCTTTCCCTCTGTCTTTGCACATGAGGCTGAAATCTGTAACATTCTGCAGCAGAAACACCATCCATGCGACAGACGCAGCAGCCTGTCAGCTGAGCTGACTGTTTCTGAGTATGCAGTCAACTCCAGGTTCACTTCCCGTGAATCATCTTTGATCCCTTGTCAGACAAACACAGGGAAAACTGCACTGACTGGTCATCAGAGGCCGGGATGTGTGCTTGTTGTGCCTTCCAAAGCATTTTGTAACGGGGTGCTGAGGCGCAGCGGCTCGCACTGCAATACTGTCAGTCCATCCAGGATCAAAGTGGAGACGGGCGATGTCTTCGCTCAAAGAGCGCCGCTGTCTTTGCGTGTGTCTTCCAGTCTCGTGTTTGCTCGGTGGGAAGGAAGTGATCTTAGGAGGGGGGCTCCAATCAGCAGGAACCTGCTCGAGTTCTGCTGAGGTGACAGAATTCCTGAAAATTAATAAATAAATTAAACATGCATTGATAGTAAAACGCTTTTAAGTCATTTGATCCAAACCTCTTTACTATTAATGTTGTTTCAGCCCCCCCAAAAAAATATTTTTACACTTTTGTTCTTCATTTTGTTTGCTCTTCAGTCACTAATTGAAATGTTCAAACTCTCCTGACCTCACCAACATTTCATTCAGGAGTTCATCTCTGAAGCATCACAAATGCCCAATAAAAACGCTGTAGACCTTTCATGAATTTGGTATGCTGAGCGTGGCGTTCAGAGTCATGTCGAGCTGGAAATGAAGAGATCAGAGGATGGGTGGGGGGGGTGCCCCCCTCCCCTCCCCGGTTTATTCAAACGGCTGCTAATTTGTCTGTGATCTCAGTGCTAATAAGTGACGGCTTGTCATGAGAGCTAAGGGAGAGCTGAAGCATCTTAGTCCAGATTTGGCTACAGCCTGAGACCAGCACCCCCCCCCGCCACACACCCACACACACACACCCAGTACCCCATCCCCCCGGGGAGGGGTTCCTTTAAGGTTAAAGGCAGTCAGACACAATTGCCTTGTAATCAATATTATTGAGTGCTGTAAGCCTAGAGATGCAGCCGTGTGGGCTGACGGGTCTCTTTGGACAAAACACAATGAGCCGAGATATTACTCGTGGCTTTACTTTGCCTTAATCACATATTACTGTCGGATAAGGAATTGGGCCTAAACTCATTACGCAGATGTGGATCTCAGCTGCCTTTCATGCTGCCTATCGGGCTGTAGGTGTCTCTAACAGTACAGTTTCTACAATGATCTGTCTTTTAAATGTTTATGATCTAAACTGAGTGGATAGATTGTAATTATTTTCAATGAAGATAACTTTAAACTCATCAGAAATACACTCTATACATTGTTAATGTAAATACAAAAATAGTATTCTAGCTGCAAATATCAGGTTTTAGTGAATTATCTACTTAGATGACAAGAAGCATATTTCCAGCCACTATTACTCCAGTGTTCTAATGGTTTATATGTTTGCTCTTTGTGTTGAAAGGCTAGATTATTAGAAAACCCTTGTAGAATCATGTTAGCACAGCTGAAAACAGTTCGGCTGCTTAGAGAAGCTGTAAAACGGACCTTCCTTTAAAGAAAGTCAAGTATGTGGAGCATCACGTTTGTGGAGTCGATTAAACGCTCAAAAAGGCCAGAAAAAGAGAAAGATCTTGGGGATATTGACAGTCTATTGTTGTTCTTAGAAGTGAAGGCTGAACCATGAGAGGAATTTCCAAGAAACTGAAGACTTGGTGTGGACTACTCTATTAAGAGAACAGCACAAACAGGCGCTAAACAGAGTAAGGAAAGAAGTGGGAGGCCCCACTGCACAACTGAAGAAGAAGATGGGGTAAAGAAAAATCCATATCTAAGACTGGCCAACAAAAGATGACTATGGGCAAAAGAACAGACATTGGAAGAAGACTAGAAAAAATGTGATATGGGTGGAGGAATCAAAGTTTGAGGTGTTTAGATCCCACGGAAGAACACTTGTGAGATGTAGAACAACTGGAAAAATGCTGGAACAGGGCCTGATACATCTGTCAAGGAAGGTGGAGGTAGCAAGGTCTGTGGTTTCTTTGGTAAATAAGAAAGGCTATCACTCAGTTTTGTAATGCTATGCCATACCCTGTTGACAGTGCTTGATTGGAGCCAATTTCATCCTTTAACATGATGACGACTCAAAGCACACTTCTAAATTGCAATTTATATATATAAATTGCATACATATATATGAAAAAGTCTGCGTTGAACAGTCAGTTTAATCATTTAATCAAAGTGATCCAATTTTCAGACACCATCAAATCGTCTGGCAGCATTGTGGATCTTGTATTGGTCTTGAGTCTTTATGAATACTGTCCATCGTATCATCAAAACTTTAAAGCATGGCCTCTAAACCGCAGCCAATGCACCTTTTAAATTATTCTTTAAGGTATTTAATTATTATATTTACACAACCTAACCTTCCTCGAGAAAAATGGCGTCTTGTTTACAATGCGCAAGGCATGATAAGACCGCAATGCATTTTGCTGTGAGAACGTAGTCTGAACAGCAATGTGCAACAGACCTCCATGAATCATGTCTATTGGATGTGTAACTTATCTATAGCTGTAAACATAGAGACATGATTTAGATATTTAATAGGTGCATCCATGACTCAATGTTAAAACTATTTAATTGAAAACTAATTAAAAGGACAGAATCAATTAAACGAGCGGTGAGAGAGAAACCAAAATAGACATTTGAATGTTACAGATGAGCGGTGACTTTTTCAAAGTTGGGTCAAACAAAGTGAAGGGTTGATGGATGCTGACAGCACAGCCAATGAAGTGGGACAGTGCTGCTGCAGCTCCCACAGGACCAGCTCCTCCATTCTGTTCTGTGGTATAATTGCTCCAGCCTTTCATTTAAAGAGTTTTTTAAAAAATGTCTTCATCTGATCGAACCATCAGCTGTCTCTGAATTCACCTGTTCTTTTGTTGGTTTGGTAGTTTACAAGGATGTTTTAAAGACAGAGACCTGCTATTAATTTAGTTCTCATTCAAAATTGAACGTGAATGTTTTTAGCTTTGAAATGTTTGTTTTAAGCAAACATAACTGGAGTTATGACGCATAATGGTGACCTTTGGACTAAATCCTTGGAATATTGTTAATACGTAGCGATTTCCCTGCTTTTTGCTGTAAAAAAAGAAAAAAAATATTTTCAGAACTGATTGTTCTGGACAGTTTTAAGTTTATTATAGATTAAAAGGTGTGATATAATAGTAATAATTGAAAAAAAAAGAGTCTGGGCTTGACCTGAAACAACGGTTATCAAATGTTAACAACAAAAAACAGTTTTTTAGCAACTTATTTTATAGCTACTGTAAATTGTTCAACCGTTTCTGTGATCATTGTAAATAGGCTGATTCAGATGGAGAGAAAATTTACTTTTTATATAAATTTGCGCAAATATGAAACACTTTAAGCTTGACTTTATGCATGTAAAGTTCTTCACAACAGAGCAAAGCTGCTTTTGTCCGTGATAAAATCAGCTGATTTACGCTGATTTATGTGAAAACACTTTACCCCTGTAAAGTGTTTTAATGTCAGCACGTGTCTTTTTTTCCCACTTCATAATCAGTTAGAATTATGTTAATTGTATCAGCAGTTGAATTGTTACGGTGGTCAAAAGAATGCAAACACTGGAGCAGAAAATTTAGCAAACTACACAAATGAAAAAGAACTTCATTTTTTTAGGTTCTAGTTTCTGCAGTGTCTGGTATAAACTTTGGCCATACAGTTGACAATCACAGAAATGACTTGAATTCCAGCTTGTGAAGGCCGCAGCCCAAACCTGTTGTTGGTTGAGACCTGAGCTGAGCGTGATTGGCAGCTCTCACCTTTCAATTCTACTTCAGCCACATTGTTAATGACTTGATTGTAGTGGTACTTCTTTTCTGGCCCATGAACGTCTCAGTGAATGCTCACACACTGGTCCTGTATGTAAAACCTTTAAATGGAACTAATTAGCTCGCCACTTCCAGTAGTGTTATTTCAAGTGGTGCTAAAAACACAATAGTGGAATTAGGAACACGTATTTAAGAGAAAAACAGCTGGAAAGCTGCATGCTCGCACATTCATATCGGCATGGTCACAAAGAAAATGCGTCCTCCCTTCCTCTCGGGGTGTTTTTCCATGCAGATAACTTCATTCAGGCATTTACTATCTTCTGCTGCAGCGTCAAAACAAAACAAATGTTTTCCAAGGCCGTGGAGTCAAATTGACTTTTCCAGTTCCAGATATTGAGTGATGACATTTAAAAAGCTTGGATGCCCATTGTTTTTCCAGAAATGAAGTTCTTTTGGCTCAACACTCAACTTGCAGTAAACAATGAGGTCTAATATTTTTTTGGGTTAACAGCTTGGACAGCCGTGCCGACTCTTTCTGGTAATGAACAGAATGTTGAATAAACATAATCAGCCTGTTTTTCCACAAATTAAAATTCAAACCATTGACCCATAACGACATTTATGTACAATCTCAAGCCCTAAATATGATTATTAATTAAATTAGTAATAGTACAGCAATGTATAGATCAC
>NC_050526.1:28715252-28718339 GCF_002922805.2 Oryzias melastigma
CTCACTTTATCGGGCTTTATCACGCTTATACCATGGTCATTTACAACAGAAATAAATATTTATCCAATTCTTAGTTCTTTATTCTTTTATTATTTTTTTATTTAGATTACTTTGTCACAAAAAGCAGACTATTGCATATGTGTGGTCCGCCCCATTGTCACTCTAACACGACAACACATCGCTGAGCCGGCAGTGATCTCAACTGCAGCAGCAAAGGAAAGTGATTTAAATGCTAATTGTCACAATAGGTTAAATAAAGCATCAGTTCAGAAGGAAAGTTCACCTCTCACCGCTTGTTTTGGTCCAGAAGATGAAGGAAAAGTTTGTTTTAAAGAAACCTGTGCAGTGATACAGAACATTTGGGATATGTGACCAGAACTTCTTTTTTATTTAGGCGTACATTATCACTGTCTATCATCACTTTTTAACAGCCAATCAGAATTGAGTATTCACCCAGACTTTTGTATAAGTGCAGAAACACAATGTTTGTTTCTTATAGCTGCATGTTAGCATCTTTGTTTTCTTGGAGTAATACTGCAGACATTACTGTTGATGTGTTTAGTGCGCACAAATTACACGTCTGGGAGATCTGAGTTAACACGTTATAAATTAAAAAAATTCAGACAGTAAAAATGAAGGAAACAAATTCTCCTGGCCCTGTTTTTGTTCAAAAAGTGCATATTGTCATACAAAATTTACTGAGTGAAACATTGTGATTAATCGTGATTCATATTTTTAATTGATTAACAGCAGATAAATAGAGGGAGAGACAGAGAGAGCACCTTTAAAACAATGACACAACAAACAAAGCTTTGTCCATTTTTAAAGGTGTAGAAAAACAGCAAAAATATTAAAGATTGAAAGTTACACACTGTAGCTTAATACATTCATTAAAATGATGTTTGCAAAGATTACAAAAATGCAAGTGTCCAGATCATTTCTCCTCAAATGAAATCTGTCTTAAATTTGACTCAAATACAGAAAAAATAATAAGTGGCTTTTCAAGCTGAGTCGCTTCAAAATGCTTCTTAAAAAAAACAATACAACACAAATGAATAAATGTGTGCAGCATTCTAAGCAAAAGCATCAGAAAGTTTCAAGTTTGAATTTAAACAGGTGAAGCATCCATGTACAGCACAGCAGCTAAAAGTATCTTCATTGTGACTAATACTAATGACTGCAGATGCAACCACTCCTTCAGGTTTCTGTTGATGACTTATTTTTCTGTTTACTTATGCTGGATGATTTCTATCTTAAGTTAGTTTTTAAAACATTACATCTTTTATAAGCAGGACTTTTTAAAGTTAAATACTACTTCTCAGTTACTTATGGTGTTGGTTTAAGACTTCTTTAGCCGTCACTTTAAACAGAAGGGATGCTGATGAAACAGAGACTTAAGGAACCTATGTTTTGGTTTTTGTAACAATATTTTGTCAAAACTTGTCAGAATGATGAACCCAAATCAGACTTGGATCATACAAACGCAGAAGTTCTGCTCTGAGGTTTTGTTACTTCTCATGTTAAACTGCTAAATCTGACAGACTGTACATTTGTTTGAATGCAGAGCTCAAGTTTTGCTGCTTTATGATTTATTATGATCCAAACAGCAGAAATAATGTAAAGGAGCGTCAACTTCCTTCTGACTTTTTATAAAGTTACATCCACGTGGGAGGCTATAGCATCTCTCTGTTTGGGTTCTTCTCTGAGTCAGGAGGACAAGAAGAAAATAAGGTTGTCGAGTTGGGAAGCATCTGCAGGGCTGTGAAGAAAACAGGTCTGGATGGACTTTATTATAGCAGGGGGGCGGGAGGACTCATGCAGAAAACAAAATGCATAGATGCACAGGAAACAAGGATCCAAATGAAAACAAATGTGTCTCTGGAAACTAAAACTCACGCAATGCTAATATGACAAATACGCAGATGTGCATGTGTGCAATAAACTATTACAAACCAATTTTAACCTCACATTCTGCTCACCTGTAAAGTTCAGGTGCTCTGTCAGAATTCAATCTTCTAGATGTTGTAGATATTTAACAACACCTGATGAAATAAGAGAAAACAAAAACTGTATCCAACATTTTTACCCATAGTTGTATTTTGAGTTTTTAGCTGTTAGGTATTTGGAGGATAAACAATTGTGTCTCTGCTTAGTTTTTACAACGACATGTGGCTCTGTGAGCTTCAGGAAGAGAACTAAGATAATATTTGATTCTGAAATTGTGACTTAATGAGTTTGCAGACCACTGCCTTCTTGCTGGAGGTGATGAGAGTGTAAAGAACCAAAACAAAGCTGAGGGTGGAGATGTCCACATTAATCCTTTAAAGTGCTGGGGCCCGTTTCAAGAAGCAGGTTTTGTTGGAACTCTGAGTTCGTGAACTCCAAATTCGGCAAAACTCTGAGTTTTCGGTTTCAGAAAGAGGGATAACTCAAACCCGGGAAAGTGGGCGAAACCAAGCCCGTTCCAAGAAGCGGGTTAGGATGAACTCAGAATCAATCACTATGGTAACTGAGTCTGTGAACGAAACCTGGTCGGTAGCAGGTTTTCTTCAGGAAACTTAGAGTTCTATGCGGTCTCCGCCCCTTTTTAAAGTGAAAGATGATCAAATATGAGTTCCTCATGAACATTTAGAGAACATTCACATTAGAGACGTCACGCTTTCACCACTCAGAAACCAAAATGACATGTTCATTCATAGAGGATCATGTAGAGAGGAGGCTGATTAATCCAGAGGAAATGTTATTTACGTCGGTAGAGGATTTGGAGGACACGAGTCGATTGACTGCAGTTTCCCAATTCATTTTTATTTCAGCAATATTTTAAATAGTTAGTTTTTCCAGGGACTCGCTATTAAAAAATACAGTTTTCCGTTTCTTATTTTAAACCCTTAACAATAGGAATCAAGGAATGTCAAACACCGGAGAACGATTTGGACTTGTCCTCCGTTCATGACTCATGTCTGACATTAGCTCAGCTGACAACAACGCTGCCTCCCACCGCATAGGTAGCGAGTTCGACTCCCAGCCACGGAAAGTTATTTTTATGTTTAAAAAAATTCGGCGAATATTTTTTAGGTCTTGAGAATT
>NC_050526.1:28719110-28765944 GCF_002922805.2 Oryzias melastigma
GTTTGCAAATGGCGGTATCCATTTCAGGAATTGACGGTGAAAGCGGCGGCCTACTTTTGCGAGGAGAGGAAGTAATGCATTTCCAATGAGGGACCTCAGTGCTCGATTTGTCCATTGTTTTTACAGTCTATGGTCACTACATTATTTTTACTTTTGAAATCAGGATGAATTACAGCTGATAGAGCGGTAAAGTAAATCCCATGTTAACAGGTGTGACAGTTCTTAAGCTTTGAAATGACAAAATAAATAACTACAAAGTATTAAACAAAACGTCTTTACCCCAAAATACTGTTTTGAAACAAATTTTTATTATTTCCGGCAGCAATCATGCACTGTAGGAATCATAGTGTTTTCAAAAAGCCCAGACAGACATGAACAGTGTGTAGAACATGAAAACACACACAAAGACACACACCAAGGGGATTCGTCTTCATCTTTCTTACCGTTTGAGCAAAAATATTGTCCATGCCATCATAAATTTTCAAATAAAAAAGAAAAAGTGACCTTTCATACCTTCCACAAATTTAAGCTCCTCCTTCAGATTTCTATCTATGGTCTCCTAACTCCTCGAGAATTATTGCGAAGCTAGTTTGGAAAAAAAAAAAAAAAAATCTTTAATTTTAAAGTTGGAAATGAGGTGCGTTCTTTGAAGTTTACTTTTGCTGATTCTTTTAAAATGACATAGACCTATCACGTGAGGTCTGACCAGGGTGGCAGAGGCAGACATTGCAAGTGAAAGCCCTGTAGTAGCTACAGACATTGAGGAGGGGTTAAAATGGGGCAATGGGGGCATGGTGAGGGTGTGTAGAGCTTGCAGGCCATGCAATGTTGCTTACAGTTTACATTTTTTATCGTACAAGGAGATATGACCATTTACATGGTGATCACCGAGCATGCTGAAAAGTGAGGGCACTACTTGGCCTGACAGACGCATTCTCATTTGAAGCTGTATTCTGTTTGTGTTTTCTCAGGTGATGTCGTGGATTGTGGGATTAGGTGGCAGGATGTCAGCTGCTAAACTCCTCCTTCCTTTCCTCGTATTAAATTCATTTTGTGAAGGTAAGTCCCCTAAATCTGAAAATCCACAAGCTTTTATTCTGTAAAGCATGGATGTGTGGGATTTGGGATATCCCAGATTCAAATGTTCAGGTTCACCTCAGTTTTCTTTGATAGATTGAGAACATTTCTATTTTAAGAATAGTAAAAGATTGCTGAGCGTAAAAGTCAAAGCCTATAAATCATCACAAGCAGAGTTAGGATTACTGTGAATTATTTAATTAATTGCTGATTTGATAAAATCAAGCATTCTTGGATTAGTTTATTTCAAGGGTACTTTTTTTACATTTTAGACTAAAAATCCAGAATAAAAAAATAAGTGCATCATCACGTTTTTATTTTTATAATGACATTTTGCAATCCTATTTCCAGATTATGCTAAATTCATTGGATATTCTTATTACAAAGTGACTTGATGGGGCACTTAAATTTATACAATCACTGCAATTTGATCATTAAAGTACGTCCAGCTCTGACCTCTATCTCTGTCTGAAGTCTGCTTGAGAAACATGAAAGAAAAAGTCGGTTCTTTGATGACTGAAATTCACGCTCCAGCAGATCAATGGACACATTAGCAGTACATGTTTCAGGTTTAAAAGCCTCTCATGAGAATGTGAAGGATATTTAGTGAAAGAGAAAAGCTGCACGCGGTGCAAAGCCACGGTAACTGTTTCACGGTGACAGGCGAGAGGAGCGTTCGATGCCGCAGCATTGAAACTGCCGGTAAACTTAATAATCTCAACCTCTTTTCATCACGTTTACAGAGTTAATCATTGCTTTCTTTCCCCTTCAGCCTCTAGCGTTTTACTCCAGCATTCTTTCTATTTGGCATTTCCTTTTTTTCAATCTTTGATTTTTTCGTGGCTAACCCACTTACCTCCTGCTCCTCTTTAGCATTTCCTCCCTGATTCAGTAACTGGACTGATGATCATGGCAGTGATTCATTTATTGCAGTTATCTTTCTACATTCCACTGTCCGCCTCATCCTGACTCACGGTAATTAAGCCACAGGTATAGACAGGAGCTTTTTAACCTTCATTACCTTTCATCCTATAATGCACAGCCCATGTTTTTGTCAGTTGAGAGCTGTGCTGACAAGCCGCAGATGAGCATCTTGTTCTGCTCAGATAGGCACCCAGCAGAACAAAAAAGCTATTCTTTTAAGGCAGCAATTCTCTCCATCAGGATCTCTAACATCAATGAGATTGGCCCGCTCCGAACTTATTTCAATGTGTCTATTGTCAACAACCCTGCTTGGCTGATCAAAGACCAGCAGCTTTGTTCCCTTATCTTCCTAAAAAAAAAAAGCTTCTGACATCACAGATATCAGCTCCAGCTTGAGCCATGCTAACCATTTACTCCTTCTGTTCTGGGAACATGTGGCCAACACAAACCTTCTTTTCTGCTCAGGATGCTGGTCATGTTCAAGAAGCACCATGGTTTCAAAGTTTCTTTCTTTACCTTTATGCTGAGGGATGTATGCTGCAATAAGGAAAACAGACCAAAATGACAATTTAAACAGAAACTAAAAACTGCATAATTAAAAGACCATTCCGAACACTTTAAAAATACAAATAAAGTTGGAGAGGAAAGTGATTGACAACATGCAGAAAAATATTTTGTTTTTTTACCCTCAAATGCCTCAATGCTTTGCTGCTTTGAACAAACATTTTCAGACATAAGTCTACTGTAAAATTAGAGTTTCTGAACATATAATGAGTAAATATCCCTTACATTAATCAGTAATACCTTAAAATACTTTTTTACAACAGAAAAGAATCTGTGACTTGAGTAATAAGTTGCTCCCTACAACTTCTGTTTTTGCTGTTCTGAATATTAAATGAGAAGAACATATTCATCTGTTAAGTATAATTGTTCTCCATTTGTCTTCTCCCCAGCCTCCAATCAGCCGCCACGTTTCCTAAACTACTTCTTCTCAACCTACCTTCTGATTTATGAGGACACGCCCATAGGTGAGTGATTGGCATTGATGAATGATGCTAAAAACTCCGCCCCTCAATGTTTTCTGGGTTTGACTTTGTGTTGTAGCTACTCCAGCTTGGAGTCGTAGCATAAAGTTAAAGGTTAAATCCGGTTCCTCTAGGATCTGTTATTTCTCTGTTCTAATAACTTATTTTTGATTTGTTGATTGACAAGGTAATTTAAAGATGTTTGGCTTTTTCATTATCTCAGAGAGTGTTGGTGGCTTAAAATGAAAATTTCTTATTTGGGATTGATCTTTTCTTCTTTTTTATCATAACCTTTACTCCCTGCTAATTTGATAAAACTTTGGGTTTCTTGGAGGGTTCACCTTAGGTTATTGAGTTGTTGGTATTTTAATTCTTGAGTGCCAGGACCTGTGAGGATGACAAACATCAGTTCGTGTTTTTAAAGTCATAATATTTAAACATTATTTGACACATTTGTCCCCATTTATGTAATTTTTTTAGTATTGGAATACAATTCTGGCAATGTAACACATTGGTTTCATCATTGGTTTGGAATTCTCAGTCAGTTTAACCTTATTGGTCATTCTAATTGAAAAATTGAAACTACAGCCCAGGAAAATTTCAAAGGATCTCCCAGAATCTGAATTAGGAGATCACGATAAACTGAAGTTCTGTGGCCTCCACAGCAAAAGTCTGGATCTTTGTTTGGCATCACATCTAACTTTTGGAAGTTTGTTTCATGAAGTCGGCTATGAAACAACCAGTGAAGGACATAGATGTGCTTCCCGAACATGCCCTTTGGCCATGAATCAGTGTTCTCTCCTCAGGCAGCTGGGCTTCAGTCCAGCGCCGCCCTGCTCTCAGCTGAACTGTCAGTCACGTCCTTGGCCTGGCCCATAATGGCTTTCTCATGGGTGTGATTGTGAGCTTTGATTGAGAGATCAGACAGCGACAATTTGTCAAGATTATTGTTTATTAGCTAAGCAGATGTCCTCACAGAGGAGGCCCACCCATTTGTCAGCATAAACACAGAAATGCACCAGCAGCCCTCACATTAGGTGTTTGTGAGTTCTCTGTAGAACGTCAAGTTAATGTTCAGCCAGAACACCCGCAGGTTTTCCTACCAATAAACTTCCATTGGGTTCATTTAGCTAAGTCCCTAAATAAAAAGCATCTCATCTGTATCTCTGCTGATTCTGTTCAAGTAGAAACTAGAACCATCAAACGAGACTGTCATGGATTGGAGATACTTTATTTGCATTGTAGTATTTATTCGTTTCTCTACACGTTGACCTTTCTTGTACCAGACGTTGAAATGAATGAATGACTCTCTGGCTCACTACACAACTATCAGATTTCCGGAGCAGTCTGATTGGTCACACTCAGTTACCATGGCGTCTGTTGGGCTAAGTCATGGCGTTGATGTAACAGCATATGGTTAATGTGAGCAGATTGTGTGAGGCGACACCAGGGGCTGGTTAGTGTAACAACCAGCTGATTGACAGGAGGACAAAGGGACCAATGATAGCGTATCCCAGAGGTGAGGAAAGCCTCTTCTGTGTGGATTAAAGTAAAATTGATCCTACATGCATTTCGAGACAACACTGTTAGAGCTTTTTAGACAGCAGACCAGCAGCTCTAGTGCATGGAGGTGCTAAACCTGCAGTTTGCTCATCATTTATCAGACAGATGAGGAGATGCAAAGCTGGCTCTTCCATGTGAGTCTGCACCTGCTGCTTTCACCTCTTAAGCTAACAGTTTGGGAACTAATTTCCCTGTTTGAAAAGGGCAGCAGATGTTTGCTGAGGTGAGAAAAGTAACAAGTCTGTTTCAGTGCAAACACTTTATAATGTTTTACATTCAAAATACACTAAAATATCTTTAAAGTCCCACGCCGATCATTTCTTGTATTTTCAAAGCATTCCCTGTGGTCTAAATTATGATTAAGTTGTTTTAAGCTAAAAATCAAAAAGCCTGTGGGACTGTTGGCATGGAGCAACGTCATCACCCCTTTCCCTATCCATTGTGGAGTAAAGCATGGAGCTTGTGGTTCATCCATCCATCCATCCATCTAGAAAAAGTTGCCCAAACTTCCATTTCCCAGACCACTTCCTCAGCTCCTCTGGGAGGACTCTGAGACGTAGGAGTAGAGAGAAGGGAAGAATTCGGATGCGGCCTAGTCTCTCCAACGAGTCTTGGGCCTTCCCTTGGGCCCCCAACCTGTAGGACATGCTCAGAACACCTCCCCAGGGAGGCGTCCAGGAGGCATCCGGAGCAGATGCCCAAACTTCCTCCACTAGCTCCTCTGGATGTGGAGGAGCAGCAGCTCTACACCAATCGAGTTTCTCATCCTATTTCCAAGGGAGCCCCCAGCTACCATATGGAAGAAGCTCATTTCAACCGCTTGTATATGCAATGTGGTTTGGGTGGCAGTTGAGGACAGGTGCCTCAGCGTCCAAACCCAGGTCATGGAACTTGGTTCTAAGAACATGGACCTTCACCTCACTGGGAGGGAAGGAGTCTGAGCTTGTGCAAAACGTTAAGACGCACTGGCTAGATATAGTTGGACTCAACTCCATGCATAGCCTGGGCTCTAAAACTCAGTCTATTGAGAGGGGTTAGACTCTACCGTGTGGCCCCTCCCACATATTTTCTATCACAAAGAAGCTTTTTTTTTCAAATGGCATTTTTTTGTTTACTCTTGATTTAAAACAATTTGATTAAAGAAATGCTTTAAGTCTTTTTTTTTACATATATATCCTCCATCATCAGAAAAATGTCACAAGAACATGTTAAAAACACCACTTTCATTGGAGTGGGTCTTTAAAGTTGAGATCTAGATTTCTAGTAGGGATGCAGCCATTTAATTTAATTCATGAGCAAATATTAACAAAGAAGAAAAACCCCTCTGCCACAAAGTAAGGTTTGTTTGTGACAATTGTGTTTCACCATAGACATGTTTTGCCTGGCACAGCTCTTGCATGTGTTCTGCATGCTCTGCATATTCTTACAAATCTATTTTGTATTGGAATAAACACATTTGTTTATATTTCATGATTTTTTTACACTTCCACGCAGTTGGAAGATTTTATCCCGGTGAGAAACCGTCTAAACAGAAACAGTGATGTTTACACTTAGTGGCAGATAGCACTGTATATGTTATGTTGGGAAATGGGATGTGTAATTAAGCTGAGTGAATACTTTGATTAAACGCTCTCATCTTCTAATCCACTTTGGCTTGATTCGGCAGATTAAGCTCACTACTGCATAAATAACTGTTAAAACACGGCGTTGGTTGAAAATAAGGAACTTGGAGTGTGTTCTGGTGAGGCTCATCAGCATCTGTGTCATTGACGAAATGGTTTTGCTGTTTGTCGTCATTTAAAAGGTTGCATCTGAAGCAATGTTACTTGTTCTGAATGAGAGAATAAAAGCGTCTGAAAGCAGATCAAAACCATAGGGAAGTGTTTGACGACGCTCAATACACAGATGAGAGATTTGATCCAAACGATCTGTTTTTTGGACTATTGTCTTTTTGCATACAAGAGTATAAGTCAGCACACGTCTCTCTAAAAGTAGGCACTTTTCTCTGTTCAAATCTTACAAATATATACATTATAGGCTTTTTCTGGACCTTTTCTATATTTTCTAATTCTCTTGATCTCTTCTAGTTGGCGTTCTTCTGCTGCCAGAGTAAACACACCGAACCTTTAATTAGCTCTGTGGCATTCCCAGTTCAATAATAATTAAAGAGCAATAAGTTGCCCCAAGGAACCTCTTATTAATGTCTTCCTCTTAAACGTTTTTATGTTTGTGAGCTCAATTTCAATCCACTTTCACATTGTGAGCATTCTCTATTTAGTTCTGCCCCCCCCCCCCATTTTTTTTATCATTTAGGTCAGCTTTTATTCACCGATTAACAATGCAATACGCAAATGCACTTTTTGTTATTCTTTTTAACATTTATAAATATATGCAGTTCCAACATGACTGCTGCAAACTATCCAATTGAACTGCAAGAGAATATTGGTAATTGTAAATATATTTAAATAAAGTCTGAAATAATTTTACGAATCAGACTCAGATTGCATGTGATTCAAAGATTCTGATTTTTTTGACTCAGTCTTTTGGATGGTTTACCCACCTGCCAGTTTCAGTTTAACATGGGATTCGAATATATAGAAATATTAAAGATAATCTGTTGATGATTGACATTAAAGCATGCATGCAGGACGATGAGTGATGTTGAAACAGAGACATAATAAGAGCTTAGCTTCAAATGAAGTTGAGAACTTTTCTGAAAAAGATATTGAAATCAAAGAAGCATGACAACAAGAAGATGTAATCTTTTATTTTTCTTTGCTTTGATGTTGATAAGTGTGAGCCCTTCAGTTGAGTTAAAAGCCATTCTCAAAAATGGAGGTAAAATGAAAACTGTCGTAATGTTCAGGACTGAAGATCAGCACAAAGTGGATGAAAACCAGAACTCAGGAGTTTTTCATGAAGTTTGTCAAAACAACGTCCAGGCTACTATAGAGGATGAGAAAAGTTGGTCCCATCAGCTGTCCCTCGACTGGGTGTGTGATCGCGCTGTGGACGCAGAGGTTTTAAAAAAAAAGTTAAAATCACACAGTCACCGGACATTTTTTTTTAAATCAGTCAGTGGCAGTCCAGTGATGAGACCTGCACGCTGACGATTGCTGTTGATGCTCAGAAGAATACAAAGAAGACAGAGCATTGTGCTTTCTTGGTAGGCATGTGGTCTAAAAATGTGTAAATTTGTAAATTCAGAAGATTATAGTGAGTGCTCAAAATCAGAGTTGTGAATCACCAGTAGTTCAAAATGGCATGTTTTATATGTAACCCCAGCGGCACTTCATACGGACGACTGCTGTCCGGAGACATATCCATATTGTCCAATCAGAACTGCTGCCAGTCAACATTTCGGCTGCCTCCAACCTGTAGCTGGCCAGTTGTTGCCCGATTTTGTAATAGCGCCATCCCTTTCATCTGATGATCAACTGACTGCCGCCTTCTACATTCATAACCACACCAACAACTTTCAGAAAAATTCGGCTGCAGCATGAAATCTTGTAGATTCTGCTGAGGCCTGCCCATCCCGCGGTGGTAGTTGTATTTGTGACAGTAGCAAAAGTGAGCACTGATGGAAGGCAGTGACCTTACTGGCAGGATGTTCTAAAATATGTGTTTTACCATTAATTAAATCCTGTTGGGATTTACACAGGACTGTTTGCTCAATTAATACAACAATCCTGATATTTGTCGCCATCTAACTGTTACTGCTGTCATTGCATCCTGCTGAATTTCAAACACTGTCCATTTCACTCCCACTCTCAGTTCTAATTTGGAAAACAATGTGTGAGTCCTCTCTCCGTCTCTGGCAACTGCTTCAGTATCTGTCACTGTTGATTTGAGCTGCTGAGTATGATGTGCGCTTGTGTGCTTGTGTGTGTCCACGGCTGTGGTTCAAAAAACATTTATTATCATCTGCAGATACAACGCATTTGTATTTAAAAGATTTTCTTTAGGCTGAAGCACATTTCTTTTTTTGCTAAATTAAACTTTGGGAATGGAAGCATTTTATCTTTGTTTTTCTATGTTTTACTGATTGGTTCCATTGAGCCCTTGCATTGACTCCTGCCTGACTGTATTGGTCTCCCACTAATGCTATTAGGCCACCCATGAGGATCCCCTATTTTGGTTAAGTCAATCATCCTTTATCTTTTTATGCTGGCTCTTTTTCTGACCTCACTCCTCCTTGAAAACAACGGGCATTTCCCCTTTATGAGGATTTTCTGTTGAAGAATCTAATGTGAAAAGGGTTTCTTTGATGTCTTTGATTTAAATGTTCCGTATGTAATCAAACGTGTTGCTTAAACAAATGAGTGGGGGTGGAAGGATTACAGGCTCTGGCTGTGCTGTAAAGCAAACATTATGAATGCCAAAGTCAGAGTGAAGCTGTTGATTCTGAGCTGGAGACAGTTTGGGCACACTGTCCTTTTTACTTTAGGAAGCTGAGGGGAATCGTACTGACGCGTTTATGTCTGACATGTCGTTTCTGCCCAGGATAAAATGAAAAAAGGAGGAAAGCAGAAACAATAGATGCTCTTGTACTTCACTGGCTGATGATATTTTATTCCAAATGTGGTTAAATTGTTGGAATGTAGATCTTTTACTGTAGCTGCTCCAGGAGGTGATGTCAACACTGTTAGTTTGTTGTTCAGTAAGCATCTTCAAGATTTGTATTTATTAAATTTTTTTCAATTGCTAAAACACTGGGTGCCATTCTCTAAACCAGTCGATCAACTGCTTTAACTCTTTTCTCAAAAACATCACTCTGTGGTCAAAATCTAAAACACAATTTGCAGTTAACACACAATTTGTAAAATTCTAATCTACTCTTTGCAGAACCCATGACACATTCTCACTTTTAAAACACGTTTGGTATTTACAACACACAAAGAGAACACAAAGAGGCAAAACTCAAACTCTATTCCAACACAACAGTCACCATTAACACACAACTGGTCAAAACTTCAGCTTTTTCCAGTAAAGATGGATAACAGAGCAAGGCCCAGACCCACACCAAGACCTGGACCTAGATAAAGAACAAGGTTCTGATGAGATCCAGGTCATAGTTATTGACCATGTTGGTTTATGGAATGACCATGAGGGAAGCAGGTCAAAAGGTCAACCTTCAACTCAGCAGGTTCAAGTTGTTACAGTAATCTGGATCATTCATATAGAATTTCAACAAGAAAATGACAAAGATTTTATTGTTGTCCGGAACGATGTCAGTTTTCACAAAAGTTTACTTATCAGAAAGTAGTTTAACACTAATCCCCAATGTCCATTAGTTTTCTTCCACGTTGTTCTCCCTTCCTTAACCAAATTGAAGACTTTTTTTTCTGCATTGGAAAGTTTGTGAGAGACAACCATGCACTGGACAAAACCTGTTGGAGGCCTTAGACATTTTTTTATAAACCATTTTGTGAAGTGCCAAGTGTTTTGTCATGTGTTGTGATTACTGCATTTTTTTGTTCGTTTTGACGACTGAGTCTTCATTATGACCTCAAAGTGAGCTTTTGACTGAAGAGTCAAGGATTTTGTACATTTAGTTTATATTTTGAATATTGTGTTTGGTTAAATTGGTCTAATGTTTCAGAAAATGTGTTTTAGCATTTGAAAAAAAACAAACAAACTGTAAAATCCTTCAAATCAGTGAGGAAAACATGCTTAAAAGCTGGATTTAGATTATTTAGGGTGGAAAGTTTAATTGAAAGCATCTTCAGGATTGTGGTGAAACATCAGGTTGAGAAGTTAAAGAAGCAAAAGTGATCTGACTATTGTTACTGATGGAGTGACAGTAAGTGAAATAAATATGACAGAGTTTTCCTTTTTAATGTTAACCTCCTTGTTGTTCTTTTCTTTCCGGCTTTTCCCTTTAGAGGTCACCACAGTGAATCAGCTTCCTCCATCTAACCCTCTTCTGCATTCTCTCCTTTAACACTAGCCACCATCATGTCTTCATTCATTACCTCCTTTTTGGTCTTCCTCTAGACCTTTTACCTGCAGCACTAGACTCAGCATCCTTCTACTAATACATATTACTGTCTCTCCTCTGGCACGAACCATCTCAGACTGGCCTCTCTGACTTTATCTCCAAACTCCTAACATGTGCTCCGATGCACTCATTCCTTATTCTATCCATCCTTGTCACTCCCAAAGAGAACCTCAGTGCTGTAAGGAACAGGTCAAAGGATTAGGCGGCAGGCACACAAAGGTTTAAGTTGTTTATTCTGCCCAAAAGTCTTCACTAGGGGAAGGGGGCTGGACTGGGCTCCTGCCAGGCTGGCTAGCTGGCTGGCTGGCAAGAGATTTCAGAAGCCGAGAATCCAGTTGGCTGAAGATAGATTCAGTATTGACAATCTGGCAGTTAGAGGGAGAAAAGGTGAGGCTTATAAACTGGAGTCTTGATGAGGGAGAATGGGTTACAGCCGGCTCAGAGGCAGGACTGGTAGAGGGAGGCAAACCAGAAAGTGGAGAGGAGAAGCATATTACTTCTGGTGTCCACCACTGTATTCGGGATTTGCCACAGCAGCAAGCACAAGACCTTGTGACCACAGCTCTGAGCAGCAGCAGAGACATTAGAGGAGGAGAAGATGGTCCACTCTGACTCAATGTCTCCAACTTGCCATGGTACCAGTGAAAGACCTCCCTGACGGAGAGCTCATACAGCAGATCTTCACAGTACATTTAGGTCTGACAAGTCTTTCCGGCTTCCTTCTCCATTAATGAATCCAACTCACCACCAGGTAGTGACTGGTGCTAAGCTCTGCTCCTATCTTTACCCGAGTATCCAAGACACATGGCCGGAGGACGTCTGGAAGGACTACAAAGTCAATCAGTGATCTCCTGCGTAGGATGTCCTGATGCCACATGTATTGGTGGACACCCCTGTGCTCGAACACGGTGTTGGTTATGGACAAACTATGACAAACACAGAAGTCCAACAACAAAACACCACGAGCGTTCAGATCAAGGAGACCATTCCTTCCAATCACGCCCCTCCAGGTGTCATTGTTGCCCATTTGGACATTGAAGCCCGCCAGCATTGGTAGTTCCTTCATGAATCACCACCTTAATTCAGGGGAGGCGTTTGAGAGCTTGAGTGATTCCAGGGCTCAATGCGCATTCTGGAGTGTTAAAGAATGCGCAATTCACAGTTTAATGAATGTGCATTATGTCCTGGGTGTTTACACTGGACCACCACCGGACAACCAGGGGGCAGCAAAGAGGAGCTTCTTCTTCTTGCATTTTTCTACTGTTAAGTAGTTCATATCCCCCACCTACCATTCAAAGAGGCTTGGTGTGAAATGTCAAAGCAGTGCGAATCTTGTACACCAGTAAGGTTATTCCAAGATTTAACAATTTCAGGACTTGAACCATCAGCCCTCCAGCCAGACGCTCATGTCACCAACCAAAAACACTTATATTTGCAGCTTGTCAAACTTTTTGCGGAAGAAGAGAAAGTGAGAATCACTTTATATGGATGGATCAGTTTGATCAGTTGTGTTAAAATGTTAAGGGTGTTGGTATTAAAACGTTTCTTAGTAACAAAGCTGGTCTGTCCTAAATTTTCTTAGTAGATTTATTTAAAAAAAAATTGTGCTATTTTAGAATTAAAATTTTTGTTTGTGTGTCTTTGAACAGAAATTACTTTATTCTCCTGAACTAAAAAGTTCACTGCTAGGTGGCAGATCAGCGTCTAGCAGCTGCTTATCTGGCCCAGGTGGGTCATGGCTGATACCTGCCTGAGACACGCAGAGCAGCTAAGCTGGAAATTGATGTTTCACATCAGCGACTACCTCTCTCTGCTTCATCGCTGAGAAGCTGTGGGAATGAGAAGAGAAATGCAGAAGTGTCTGTGGATTTCTGTGTGTTTGTGCATGTTTGATGGATCTGCTGCTTCCTTAAAGACCCATTCCAATGAAAATTGGTTTTTTGTTGACTTTAGCATGTTCTTGTACCATTATTCTCATGATGGAGGACATATATAATATACTTTAACATTAAAACCCTGTTTCTGATTGTTGTGATAGATCAAGATCAGACAAAAACCCGGGGTTTAAAAAAGCTTGGGTTTGTGACGCAATAGGCCCAAAGTCTTCCTGCTCCGCTCCAATTAGGATGCATCCACTTACAAAACAAATAGATCCATTAATGTTTTAATTTTCATAATCTGACCTGCCAACTTTTACAATAAAGATGCCAATGCTTCTACAATGGAAAAAAATATATAGTTGGAGTGGACCCATGTCATTGTCAATCTTAGGGATCGTGTCATGTCAAGAGTGGTTAAAAACTAGTTTATTGTATTATTATAAGATTATCCGTAACAAAAAAATCAATTATTGATGCTCAAAAGATTAGATTTGTTCATGGAAGTCACATCTTTATGCAAACAGAGACGTTGTGTTGGAATCACCCGTTCTAGCGTCTATTCTTTTTTCATTTACAAAGAAAGGTTCCACATACAACTTTTCTTGTGTTACACACCGCCGCACTGGTTTTTAGTACTCAAGCTAAACAAGAGAAAAGATTTCCGCCTCATAAAAAAATAAAAAAATAAAAAGTAACGGGTATAATTTATTAGTTCTTTTGTGGTCCAGTGGCGAGGGATCCACGGACCTGTACCGGTCAGCGGCCTGGTGGTTAGGGACCGCTGGTGTATGGCATGAACCGGTTAAATTGATGCTAAGTTTTTTTTTTCTGTATAAAGTGTACCCTTGGTCTTTTGGATAGGCATGGTGCATCAGCCCAGTCCTTTTTGGTTGATGTAGGTTATTGTTTAAAAGTAGTAAAAATATGGTATTCTAAAAACCAAATAAACTTCCATTTTAATGCCACCCTGCTGTTGGTTAGGCTTCTTTTATTCTCATTTTATCTGTACTCCAAACTTCCATTGGTCCTCTTGGCTCTGTTGTCTGACATGCAGCTCTTTTTAAGCTTCAGTATAATTTATTGCAGGTAATCTGGTCTCAAAATGAACAAACTCTGATCAGTTCCAGAACAGCAAACTTGCTAAACTCTGAATTATTGTATGGATGATGTGTTGCATCAACTCATATTAGATGGTGCAGAGTAATCTCAACGCCGGTCATCTGTGGCTGTTGTGCATGAAGAAAGGTTATCTTGTCCTTGTCTTGAATGCTGACATTTGTTCTCATAAAGGCCAGAGTGCTGGTGCCAGATAGGATTAATTGACAAGTGGAGTGGCTGCACTCTGTCCTCCATTTACACACCAGTCCTTGGCTTTAAGCCACTTCCTTTAGTTCAACTCATTTGTATACTTTTATCTTTTGGAATTTGTGCAACACTTTGTTCATGTCAACTCACTGGATTCTTCTGTAGGTTTTTTTTTTTTTTACATCATGAATACTAAGTGGAGCACAGAAGCTTTAAATGAATGTATAAAAAAAATCTGAGGCTTCTTCAGTGTGAACTCCTCAATGCTGATGTCAGTCATGTTTGCAGTTTTTAGTGCTTTGAAACACCTGTGGATAGAGATGCAGCAGCACTTTTCTTTCTAATCTCAAATCCATGAAGCTTTGGGAACCATGAGCAGGTCTCCTCAGAACCATGAATGCTGAGCCTGATGTCCTCCTGGTTCGCTGTCACTTCCTCTCAGTTTGTTAAGCCTGGTTCCTGTAGGGGGTCAGCACACAGCCGAGCTGCACCTTCATCCTGCCATTACATGGACCTCAGAGCCTAGCAGGATCTTCTCAGAAGAGAACCCACCGTTTAGGAGGTGAAGCAGGAGTTTAGCTGAAAGTCTGAGGACAGTGAAAGTAGCATGAAATCAGAAATGAGTCTCTGTTGAAAGAAAAGAAATAAAAACAATGTCTTTGTAATCTTGACCAGCGTTTCAACTTCCAGGAATAATCTCCCTTTGAATGATCATAAAATCCTCCTGAGATGTTTTCTCCATTTTCCTGGAATTGATCTTTTGGTTTGAAGCTATGCTGATATAATAATATCTGACCAGTCTAGTCTAGTGCATGTTTTGTTTTGTATTTTAAAAGGCAATAAATAAATAAATGTTGTAGATCCATCGAATTAACACAATTAATGTAATCTCTAGTGGTGGACACTGATATTTTACAGCCTTCAGTGATTTTGCTGCAGAAGTACAGTAATGTGACGGCAGAGCAAATCTGAGATAAACTATAAGCTGGAAGTGGAACCCAAAAGTTTCAGGGTTATTTCCTAAATCTTACATGAAGTTTAGATAAGGTGATGCAAGGACGTTCCGTGCTCTGAAAGTTATGGCAATGTTTTTCTGCTTTTAAAACACGATACACTTTGTTTAAATGCTGTCAAACAAACATTCAGTTTGTTCTAGCAAAACAGTCCAAATATGTGTGTTGTGTTACATCATAATGTGGACAGAGGCATCTGTGAAGAATGCATAGCTGAATGAACTGACAAAGTTTAAGTTGAACAGTTTTTTATGTTGTGTTTACATGATTTAATGTTTCTGTCAGGAACTCATGAAGAACCTAAAAGTCCTGGTGGAACTGAAAAGTTTACTAAATAAACTTGAACAAGAATATGCTCAGAAACAAGAGGGAAAGAAAAAGATGGCGGAGCAGATAACCTGAAGAACTAAAAACCCGACACTTAAATACACGGAGGATCATTAACTATATATAGAGAGCTGTGGATGATCAGAAACTTGAACCTGGAGTGACTGAGGGACAAACACAAAACCCGAAAACAGGACATGAAGAACCAAGGTTATTTGTCACAAAGAAGTGACAAATAATTGATTACCTTTCTAGTAAATCATGCTTTACAGTCAGACATTTAGATGCTGTGAAACTGATGTTAAATTCTGAAGAAGTTTGTTGTAGAAAAACAGTGAGAGTGTACCTTCTGTCTTTAGATCACAGTCTACTACAACAGTATAAAAGCTGGTCAAATGTTTTTATAGAAAAATGCTGGACTGTTTTTCACTTTACAACATGCATGTTTTTATGTCCTTATATAACAAACAGAACTAAGAAAAGGAATATAAAAGCTAGATGTTCCAACCATCTGCAGGAGTGCTGAGTCATCAGCAAGACCTTCTCTGATGCTCCCAACTTATCTTTTTTCATATATATTTTTGAATGGAACTAATTTATATACATAGAAATAGCTATTCTTTATACTCTTTTTTGTGGTTATATACTCTTAAGATATTAAGATTATTGTCCAATCAGATTTTAATCTATGAAATTAAGGTTTATGTACGCCTCCTAAAATTGGGTCAGAACTCAAAACAGTGCAAAGAAAAAATACCCCAAACATCCTGCTTCATTTGGAGCAAATGTTGTCTGTTTCAGCTTTATGTTGACACCTGTATAACTGGTTCAGCGGTAGTGCGGTCGACTCCTGATCTGAAGATTGAGGGTTTCGATTCCTGCCTTGCCTGCCCATGTGTTGAAGTGTCCTTGGGCAAGACACTGAACCCCAAATTGCCTCTGGTGGAAGTTTGGCGCCAGTGTTCAGCAGCGGAGCCGCCACCAATGGGTGAATGGATCTATGACTGTGAAGCGCTTTGGGCCTTTGAAGGAAGGTAGAAAGCGCTATACAACTATATGCCATTTATAGTTTACCATGACTGAGTCCAACACTTCTGTTCAGCACAGTCATATGACATGAAATCTTATTTAAAAAAAAAAAAAAAAAAAAAAAAAGGACAGACTCAGCAAATAGTGTTATCCCCCAATGTCCAGAGAACATAAGCAGCTGAAGGAAGCTCTTGAACAGGAAACCAGAACTGTTTGGAGAGTGGATTGGACTGTTTAATGGGAAGATTCTTTGAAGGAGAATCTGGTTGGGGTGCAAACATTTGACTTTTATTTTTAATGTGTTGATGACCTGGTCACTGCAAAGGACAACAGTGGTGCATTCTGGAAGGATATGTTTGTTTAGGTTTGTAGTGATTTTAGTTGTTAGAGTTTTGTTGGTGGTTAGATTTGTTGTTTTGTCACACCGTTTTAGGTCTTGTTGTTTAAAATCCCACTACAAAAATTGTGTTTTTGGTGTTTTTTAACATGTTCTCGTGGCACTTTTCTGATGATGGTAGACACATATTAACCCTTTAACACTGGAGCTGTTTCTGGTGATACATACACTCTTTGACATATTGAAACTCCTCACCTCGACTCTTCACGAGATCAGTGGATATGGAGAAAAGGAGCTTTTCACACGCCCCCCCCACAGAATCAGCTGATTTGTGTTGATTGTATAAGCAATTCACCGCTGAACACTTTTGCATATCAGGGCAAAGCTACTTTTCTTCACTTGAGAATCCGCTGGAATTATGATAATTGCATAAATTGTTGATGGATTACAGTTGTTGAAAGAATGTCAACACTGGAGCTAAAGCTCAGTTTTTAAAGGGTAAAGAAAAAAAATCTGCTCAAAGTTGCATTTTTGAGTATTCCTTTATTGAAATAATGGAAAAAAGGAAATAAAGGAGCAGACACAATAATCCCGCTTGATAAAAATCATAATTGTAACATAGAAAATACGCTCGGCAGGCCACAAGCTGCAGTCTGCTCCACAACAGGGAGGGGGGGGACAGGGTTGCTCTTCGGCAATTGTCCCACTCACTATGTTCTAGAAATTGACACATTTTTTTTTAATTTTAGCTTAAAAGGGCATCATCGTAATAACACTGGATACACTTTGAAAACAGATCAGAAGACAATCGGAGTCAGACTTTAAATGTTGTTACTGCTCTGCAAGTGAAGACTGCACACAGGAGCAAGGTACCTTTACGGTTTAGTGTTGCAGGTCGTCAATGTAAGCAAATGTATCCTTCTTCTGCTGCAAACATTGATCAAATGTGAATGTATTGAATTGCTGCGCCAAAGTGTTATGTTTATGAAACTTTTTGGTATATTTATGTAGGCTTGATGAAGACTGACGTCAAAAATCCACCTAAAGGCCACACTCATTCTGGTGAGGGATTGGAGCGGTTTGAGTAAACATTGTCAAACAAAGAGATGAAGACAAATGTGCCCAAAGCTGGTGGACTTCAGCAGATGTCATTTCACAGCTCTTCTGTTGTTTGGTGCTTCACCTCCACACACTGTCCTTTTCCTAAATTACTGAACGAGGTCAATCACCAATTTACCAGTGTCACTGTCGTTGTCAGGAAACAATATTAATGTAGTCTAATTAGGACCTGAAGCTAATGAGTGCTACAGATAATGAGATCATTTATAAACCATAAAACAAGTGTGGCGTGTTATAGGTTTAAAAAAAAAAAAAAAAAGCTGGAGGTGGCAGCCGGACAGCCTGGCAAAAAAAGGCTGATACACAAAAACACACACACACACATATGGGTTTTTGTGTTTTATCGGGATTGAATTTTAACCCAACACTTTTGGGGACTTTGAGGTCTACGCTTGACAGACTCACTGTCTCTTATTTATACAAATAGAAAACACTGAACTCATTTTTCTTCCCACTACTAAATTATTTTCTTTTTCTGCATAAACCTGACAATGTTCTGGGTTTGTATCTTTGTTTTCTTGAAGAAAAAGTGGTGTTAACCTGAACAACATCTAATTCTAGACAAAAATGTCGATATGTTTGTTTTTATTCAGGTGAAATTCATAAGTACATAAAACCACAAGGAGTGCGTCAATATTCAACACATTTTGCCAGCATGCGTTTACCTTCATTGTGTTACCGGATCGTACTGGAATTTTTACAGCATATTGCAACACATATTGTAGCTTTTTAAACCAGGCCTGAGGCTTCAGCAGCATCTCAACAGATGTGTGAGGCTGTGGCTGAAAAGAACACATTTTTGGGTTGTGGGAGCAACCTGACTGATGATGTTTTCGAGGGATACGGGCACAGACGTCGCGGTGGCCTTGTGGAGTATAATGTTGATATACATCATCAGTCGTACAGTTTTCTCACATGATCATAAGAACATGAATGTAAACGTCAAAACAGTTCATCATCTTGTTAACATCAAGGTTGTTGGTTTATTGAGGCGAAATATTTTAGTGTTTTTTATGAAAACCACCAAATCCTGAGCTTTTGATTCTTGTCTTCATGTCTTCTAATGTTTTTCATGTTTAATGTTGATGCTGGTTTGAAACAAATCAAAACGCCAGCACTATCAGCCCTCTGATTATTGATGAACAGCATTTAAGCTCAACAGCAGCTTCTTTCTGCAGTAAAAACTGTCACAGGTCTCCAGAGGAACTCAAAATAATTGCATTTCATCGGGTTCTGACAAACTGTGAAAAGCATTCAGGTAAATAATAACAGGAAAAATATGAATCGCTTCGATGACACTAAAAATTCTGACTGTTTACACTTGTTTCCATGGAAAGTCTCTGGATATGATTGCAGTTAGATCATATACAATGTTGGCTTCAGGTTTTAATTAGATTTTCTGATGTACAATTTTAGGTGATCGTTTACAAATGATTTCTTTTTGGAAGAGCTTATAAATGTTTTCCAAGAATAGCTGCCATTACTAACTGCAGGAAAATTATCATAAAAAATCATTTTTTTAGATCTTAGTGGTTAAAGTAGTAGCAACAGAAAAATAATGCAGAATTTAACACAAAATTGCAAAAAACTGTTCTGGTTTTTATCTTGTGAAATTATTTTAAGGGTTGTCTGTCTAAATGAAATTTCACTGATCTTTTTATGTTGTGAAATCTGTTGTTGTTGTTGACATTGTTGTTGTAGCAACTATTTTCTCTAAATCTGATGATCTGAAACTCTGTAATCATACATTTTCACAACATTGTTGCCTGATTCTTGTAAAATATCCAACAAAATGAAGATATTTGTTGTTGTTGCAGTTTCTTTGTTGTTCTCAGCTGGAGTCAGCATTAGTGTGACCTGTTTTCTGCCCACTTACTGTGAAGAATATTTAAAAGAAATCAGTCAACATTTACTCTTATTTTATAGTTTTAAGAAATTTAAATTTAAAGAAAGAATGGTTTTATCGTATACTAAGATGCTCCAATGTTACAGAAGTTGTTTCATATAAATCTTGTTTTTCTTTTTAACCCCTGTGCTATCTTATGGGGTCCAGATGACCCCAGCCTTACATTGATGTGTGATCCCTCCCATGACAAAGATGGATGAAGGTGGACAGGGTTTTATATCTGCCACGGACATTAGTGAAAGTCAAAAATCATTGAAAAGGAAAAGTTAATCGCTTTATTTTGACATACTCTGATAATCTTTTGATCTGTTTTCAAAGGTGTCCCAGTGGTATTCTAAATATGATTATGCAGTTTTCAGGCACTAACCAAAAGCCTGAGTTGTTTTCTAGGACTTAGTTTCTGCAGAGCTGCAAAAGTTAATCAGAAATTCACTTCTGAGTTGTTGAGCAACCCTGCCCCCTTCACGTCACCCACAACTCTTTGTGCTCTCTCTCGCTAGCTTACGGCCCCTCATGCCCCCAACCTGACATCAGTGGTGTAACAAAAATGGCGATCAATATCAGAAGTACAGTTTTGAGCCAGATGCCAGCTCGGACAAGGCAATCAAAAACCTACATAGATCTATGTGTCTACAAGTGGATGCATCAGAATAAAGCGGAGCAAGGAGACTATTGGCCCTCCCATTGTATTTTCTAAATTACAAATACAATCTCTTTTAAACAGTATTTTTTGTCTGCTCCTAGTTCATTTCTTCAAACATGAAAAATAAACTTAACCTAAATACACTAACACATGGTTTAAAACAGTATGGGTAGTTGATTTTGTTTTAGTTTCCTTAGATTTCTTTGCTTGTAGAAAGATCTGATCATGACCTTAATGATGCAACTAATGACTTATCAGCCTGTTTGAACATCATAGATGTTAATCAACACCACAAGTGTTGTTCATGCCATGAAAAGTGTCTATTGTGGCATTTTTTATGCTTTCTTTGGGAAAAAACATTGGGCTTTGGGATATTGAACATTGGGCTTTTACCTAGTATAGGTGGCTTCATTTTTTTGAAAATCTCCATCCGCACTGCTTCATGACAATCAGCAAAAGCCGTCAAACCACAGCTACCTCAGAGTTGGAGCTACGTTTGTCTGTGAAAGCAACTTTTTTCTGAGAAAAACTGACTCTTAAACGGTAACAGAACCTCTCCTGACCCCGGCTGCTGCCGGTCTACAGCATCTACCGTCACGTCCTCAGGGCTGACAGAAACAACACAGCCCCATAATTCAGCAACCCATGGGCCAAATGATAAACATGTAAACGGGGAGGAAAGGTCAAAGAGGGGAGGCTTTTGTTTTAATGTGAATGTGGTTTTCTGAGGGGGCAGCTTCACAGTGAAGGTGGCATGTTCCATTACTGTTCTGTGATTTAGCTCAGTCACAGGTAATAGTCAGCGCTGGTGGGGTCAGCAGAGGGCCGCCGTCAGAGAGGGGGGAGGCAGACAACGGAATAAAAACAGAATTAAAAGCTGAAAAGGAAGATTTGTAGATAATGTTGGAAGGAGGAGAAAGCGGTCACTGCAATGGCTCTGCTATTGATGGACAGTTTGGCGGCGGTGGAGCAGTTTGTAGTGACAGCGGCTCGCTGTGGTCGTTGGCTTAGGTGACAATGACGGGTCGGACCGGCTCAGTCGCCACTTCAGAAACCTCAGCAGCAAACATCCACCTGTCCTCCCCCATCAGCCTCCGTCCGCACCCCCCTGCCTGTCCTCCATGAGGAAGACAAAGCGTGACGAAAGGATGACAAAAACGAGGGAGAGTCGGGAAACAGCGGCGCTGTGATGAAGCAGAAGCTCCTCCCGTGTGATCAGAACCTGGATGGCGTGGATGTGCTGTGACAGGAATGACTTGCCTCACCACCGTGCAGAATGACTGTCCACTAATGTCCTTCACTCTCCTCTGACTTTCTCAAAGTGATTGGTTAGTCACAGCCTTGTCAGTTAGCGTTTTTGTCATTTCGCCACTCGTGTGAATTAGAAAGCCTGTCCTGGACCGTTCATTTAATTATGCTCCTCGTCACTTCATTTCAGACGGTGCTGAATTGCTCTCATCATAGTCGAAGCAAAGAGTGATTCATATCTGGACAGCAGAGTCATCCTCAATTAAGATTTGCTGAGGTTTGAAACCATCCTTCCTGCAAACTTTGCCTTTCTTTGGTTTTTTGGCTGCGACTCGAGGATAGAGGATGATATTTGCTGATGTTGTATCTTAAACTTTACCTTCACTATTTAACCATTAAGAACTCGTAGGGTCAAATTTGGGCTTGTTTTGGACTGCAAAGAACAGATTGTTTTTATAATCATTTCTTTCTGTTTTGTGTAAAATTTGACCCACACTACATACTCAAAAATGCAACAAAATTTGATGACATCACAGCGGGGGAAAAACTGTGGAAAACGGAATAGGGACAAAATCTCTTAAAAGTATTTGAAAATACACTAACAAAACCAAATCACACGTGTTGGGTATATCCAAAAAGAAGTTTTGAAATTATTATGGGATGGACACATTTTTTGGCAGTGCGAAATTTGGCAATTTTTACATTTACACACAATATGGGGAAAAAAACAGGCAAACATTTTGACTAATTTAGTTTACTGAGGAATTTTATGCTAACTTGGGTTTAGCTAATAACATTGAGATTTTTTTAACAAATTTTTTCTCTACTGAAGTTTTTTTGGTATAATTTAGAATTTAGCTTCTATTTTAGAAATAGGCTAACATTTTTGACTAATTTAGTTTACTGAGGAATTCTAGGCTATGTAGGAGTTCATCTAGTAATTGAGCAATGAGCTAGCTTTTTTTGGGCTAATTTGGCCTCTAATGAAATGATTTAAGATAATTTGGAGTTTAGCTAATATTTTAGCAATATGCTAACATTTTTGGCTAATCTGTTATCTACTGGAGTTTTTAGGCTAATTTAGAGTTAAGCTTTTATTTTAGCAACATGCTATAATTTTTGGCTGATTTAATGTACTCAGGAATTTCATGCTAATTTGGAGTTCAGCTAATAATTAAGCAACGAGCTAGCTTATTCACAAAATTGCCCTCTCCTAAAGGTAAAAAGTAAAAATGTTTTAAAAAATAAAATTTTGAGAAATGCTAATTTCTTTTCATATTTTTGCTTTTTTTGTGCCAAAAAATAGACATAATTTATATTTATTAAAAAAAAAGACAAAACAAAAGAAGGTCATGAATGCAAATACAAATTTCTTACACACTAAATTAAGACTACGCAGCTCCTTCTAGGTTCAGATCAGTAGAAAATAAGCTCAAATGGCTCTTTTACTGTTAATGGTTGGCAACCCCTGTGCTAGAATATAGTTAAAGCTAAAGTAAAATAACAAGAAAAATGCAACCCTCCTTGTTTATATGTCATTCCATAACAGATATTTGTTGCTTTTAGTTTATGGATCAACATTTGCTTCAGTGCATCACTACCTTCCATATTAAGAACGTATAGATCTGTGCTTCAAAGTTTGTATACCCTGTAGCCTAAAAGCTGTGTACATTTTCTGTGTGTAGTTCAGAAGGTGTCTATTTCACCCTACAACGGCTGAAGAAAAGACAGAGGGTGTTCTCCTCCCATCCATGACAGATTTAGTCATAAATCTGGTGGATTAATACACAGCCCCCCCTCAAGGACTCTCATGGTGTGTGTTGTTGAAACACAGAAGTCACTTAAAGCCAGACTCTGGGCGCTATTTGTCTTCAGCTTTCTTCCCTTTCACCTTTATTGATGTCACAAACAAGGCTGCACACACAAACACAGAGACTCACACGCACACACTCACCTCAGAACTTAACATTAACGAGTGTGTCTGGGGAAGAATAGAAAGAAGGCAAATTAACATGAGGAGGTACCTGTTAAAACCTTAAATGCGATGTATTAATTGTATTAATATTATTTATCAGACATATTGAAACATAATTTTTTGGGGGGAATATTTACTAAGAATTAAATCAACAAACTTGGCTCACTGCAACAGATTTGTGACTGTATTATTACATTTAACCATAGTTTTACTCTAAGCTGTGGGTTTTACTGTGGCTGCACTCATCCTACATGAATATAAACAATCAGCATGCTATCTCTTTTCAGCCATAAAAGATGCCCCCAGAACACTCGAAGCACTCTTTGTATGGAAATTGAGGTTCCACTTCTCATATTTTGGCCACCGGACTATCATCATTGCAGATAGATCCGCTTTAGTTCATTTCCACGTCCAGCTGGCTTCCCAGAAGCAACCTGGACGCTTAGACATTAACACCGCTCAGAGCGGCACGTGCACGGAAAGCGGGGATGAGTTCACATCATCTCCATCCTATTTCTCGTGGAATAGAAGAAAAGATTAATTTATGATGCATTTCACTGGAGGGGTGTTGTAAGTTAATGCATGCGCCTCAAAGGTGTCTCTTAAAGGATGAAGCTGAAACAATAACTTAAATTCCTTGGTGAGGTTTCATATTTAAATCACTTTCGAAGTGCTTCATATGGAGCTGAAAAACTTGGATTTTGCTCAATTTGAGAGGCTTTTGGACACTTGATCATTCCCGATACACCCTAACTCACACTCACACAAACAAACAAGTCACATTTAAGTAAAAGCTTGTTTTTTTTAGTTACAACACAACTTTCTTCCTTTGTTTTCAGTGTTTCAGTGCAGGATTTCTCCTTAAGTGTACTCTACATTTTCATTTAAGACTATCTCCTCATGCAGGGATTCAGAAAGAGGCCAAAGCAAACACAATCTCTCGAAGAAGCAGGCTCATTTTATTCTAATGTAAAACAGTCAATTAGGAAGGGATCTAGTTTTGTGTTATCTCTCTTGAGCACTCTGCCTGTTGGTAGACTTGATTCATCAGCGGCTGAAACATACACACCACTGTAGCTTCCAGTCACACTCCCATAATCACAGCTCCTCGGTGTGACAGATGGGAGGACTTCCCATTAGTGCTTCTCTCCACAGACTACAAACTTCAATTTTTCTTCATATGGTAATCTGTAATGACAAATGCCGCACTTTAAGTAACACAAACATCAATGAGTTCATTCTGTAACTTTCTCCGTGCAAGTTTTTGATGGGAGTGATTGATGTGCGGCAGCGTCAGTCCAACTTGGCTCTGTTGATGTTTTTGAAGTCTCTCTTTGTCAGCAGATAGACAGTGCGGTAACATGAGTGGCACCCCCCTGACTCATCAGCCTACTTATTGCCTGACTCCAGCCTCCAGCCTCTGGCCCTGCCCCATCCATCAAGTATTTATATAGAGCAGGTAAAGATCAAGACCCCCCCACCCCGTCCTCCACTGTCAGTCAGACTGAGCATTGATCTGAGGTGGCTTCATCTTTTCTTTTGTTTGTCCCTGCTGTGGTAGACAGCTCAGTATTGCCCGTACACCCGTTGAGCCTTTGTGCTCCATAAAATTCAAAGCTATAATTTGCGGCTTGCCTGAAATTGCCGAGCTGACAGTGCCTGTCCCGATGAATCAGAACTCAGATGAACGCGAGGTCCAGAGATGTCACCAGCGTAATGAACAAGGCTTTGGCCTGCAGCCTCTTTTCTTTGAGAAGTCTGGGGCTCCGGGGCAGGGCTGATGCTTGTCCCCATCCCGCACGTGCAATTCCTATTGATCCAGTAATGATTGATGTCCTCCAGTGGCTGATTTAGCTCCCCCCCAGTTTGCCTGCGCTCAAAAGGGTGGGCTGAGAAAAACATTCAGATGTGGTCGCTCTTCCTCATTTTCTTCTCATTTGTCTGTTCACGTCCACTTGCTCTGCTTCAAGATTTCATTCCAGATTTCCTTCATTTGTTTATAGTCCCTAAACAACAGATACATTCGTCCGGATGTAAAAATGAGTGGATAAACGCGTGCAGTTGTGGGTTTTGCAGGGTTGGTGACGTCCGGTAACAAATAAACTTGTGTCTTACCTGTTCTGCGCCTGTACCTTCAATTCTTTAAAAACTTTTATTTCAGCTTCACTTTATGCATTTTTCTGGCTGTTCTGGGTTTAAAATGTTTCATTTCCAAATTTAATTCATGGACTAATAATTAATCAATGCAGAGAACCAAGGGAAATAGCCAGACATATTTTTATTGCTTGGCATTTTCATATTTGGGGTCAATTGTCATAAAATGTGTATAAATGTTTACTGAGCAACTGAATAGAAGAGAGTGGAAAACAAGTTTACGGTTTAATTTACCTGGACTTTTAAAAGTTAAATATGAGCTCTGTATTGAAACAAAACTCAAATGTGACACAACTAAAGATGCTAAGAAGAAAATGAGAGGAGAGGATAGGGAGAAACAGAAGCTTTGGGCTTTTCTTCTGGTCTTTGGGATTATTGAGGAGCAAGAATCAGCTGTGATGATAAGAATCTGAAACCATGAAGTGCGGCACAAAAACAGAACCAGAAATGAACTGATCAAGAGAATCCAAACTTGGATGAAAAGAACCCAAACTCTGCAGAAAAAAAGGAGTTAGGAGGACGTTCCTTCAGCTCATCAGAAGAGCTGGGTCGCACAGCAGAGCGAGGAAAAGGGGCAGGGCTGCTTTAATGTGCACTGAGTCGTCCATAAGAGTGGTACCGGCATCACTTGCTGCTAAATACCATCATTGGTCATGGGATAAGGGCTAAATGCCACAGAGCTAAAGATGGGCTTTAGAAGGATTTCAACTGCATGTTCACACAGTTAACTCTGACTAAAGTTTTATTAACATCAAGAGAAGAATCTGTTTTAATGGAGCTTATAGGGTAAACAGAGATATGTTTAGCTTAAGAATGCAGCAGGAAAAGTAAAAGTGAATTATGACTAAAAAATAATTATTTTTCAATGTGCTGATGATGTCAATGATAATGCCCTGCAACAGACTGCTGACCTGTTCATGGTGTACCCCGCCCTCACCCAACTGTAGCTGAGGTATATTAAAAGGAAGAACCCCAAATCCCACTTTTGGAATGAGTTAGTCTGTTTGTCTTTGTGGAGCCCAACAATTGACTGGTGACTGTTGGAGCAGTCATGGTGCAGAGGTACAGTGGTTGACCGGCTTGGTTATTGCCTTGCCTGCACATTCTCATTCAAGATTTTGACGCATGGATAAGGACCCTTCTGTGTCACTTTTTGACCTTTTGGGTGTCCCCAGCTCGTCGTTTTTTAAAGTGCTGGCTGTTCCAGTTAAATCAGCTGTACCGGATGTGGACTGAACCTCAAGTTTCATCTGGTACCGGTACTCTAACCCTAGCCCGGTCTGCGTCCGTCAAAATGTGACGACTAGTGAATGAGAATGTGTTGGCCATGTGTCTATGTGTCTATGTGTTCTTGGGCAAAACACTAAACCCCACATTGCTCCTGATAGTTACAGGTTGGTGTCAGTGTAATGCTGTGCTCACATTGAACATAATTCTTGCAGCAGAGGTGTCCAGTTTTAAGTTAATGATCAGAGGTCCTGCAGCGCATTTTGAGCATTGGGCCTGGCAGTCTGGCAGCAGCGTGAGGGCAATGTTTTCAGAGTTTGCATTTCTGAACTTTGGCAAAGAAGACACGTCACATCAACCAATCCAGCTTTATCCCCGTTACATGTTGATGACATGATCAATGGATGAAGTCTAAAACTAACATTGAGAAGAATCTGATCATTTTTCTCCTGAATTTTAGAAAATTTTTATTATTTGCTAGTTACAAGGCTAAAAAGTTCATTTGATTTTTTTTCCTCCTCTGACTAATGTGGGACAGCAAGTGCTCAAACTGGGTCACTGAGACGGCGATGCTGAAAGCGGCCGTCATTCCGATACAGCTCCTGCAGTAGATGGTGAACCTCACCGTACTGGGTGAATCTCTGAATGATCTCATGAACCCAGACATGGAGACATGATTACAGGTGTTTTGGAAGAGCTCTTCAAACAAATAAACCTGATCTTTCAACATAATCTGTGTTTCCATTCATTGTAAAGGAGATGTACCGTCAAGGCTTCCATGTAGTGATGAAGCTGAAAACTTTTGGACAGTCGCTCCTTCCACATGTCAAGTTTATGAACACGTTTTTGAACAATCCAGCAGCGAATCTGACGTGCATCAAAAGAGAGGCGGAGGATGCAAATTTGACAAGCAAATCGCGCTTGGTTTAAACCTAGTATAAGGCAGCATAGTGTGTGAATGTATGTGTGTGTGTGAATGGAACTCTGACTATACAGCACTTTAAAGAAAGGTAGTATGCTGCAGAGTATTTAGCTGACCCCCATGACCCTGAACAGGTATAAGGACGTCTAGAAAATGAATGGATGCACAACATATCCACACAAATGCTTTAGTACACACACAAACACATTCATACAAATGTTGATATATGTATTTTCGTAGCAGATATATTTACCCCGTCTCTGTTTACACTCCTGAAAACAACAAGAAAAATACTATGAATAAAATCAGATTTGCTCCAATGAGGCTGAGAACATTCAGCAATAAAATAACTGTACAGTCATTCTTGGAAACTCAGTGGAACACATGTGTCAAGTCACTAAATTCTCCACTTGCTCTTCATCTGAACAAATTAAAGAATCTCACTCATATTCCTTATGCGTTTAACACAAATGGTCTTTTTCTGTCTCCAGAGCAGACGCTTTTCATCGGCACAACTATTGCTTTCATGCATAGTCTTGGTCTCAAATGACCATTTATTATTATTCATTCAAACCTTCCTAACGCAGATAGATTCTTCACAGTGGTGATAGCCAAAGGGAGACAAAAAAGGAGTTATTATTGATGACTATGAGGTAAAATGCTTAATTTGCACCGTCTTCAACCAAATTATAAGTCATATTGAAAGCTGCTGAATTTGCATAAATCTCATTAGACTGCAATGAGAGGGGTTCATAAATCGTTATATTAATTAGTCATTTTTGCCACCCTTTCATAGGAAAATGGGGTGTATTAATAAAACGAGAGGGGTGTGTGATTGTGCAGCCTAATTGGCCGTTGTGTTAAAAGGTTTGGTGCATGGGTGACAGGCTTGATTTAGTTTGGCTTCACTTCTTTTGTCTAAGTACCTGCAGGGAGGAGTGAAGGATGAGCGTCTCAGTGCATGCAGGGTGTGAATCTGGCTGGTTTACTCACTCCACCATCTATATTCTTGCTTTTGTAAGTTTAAACTGAACCACCTCACAGCTCGGGAGGATTTGCTTGAACATTTTTACTCCTGACATGCGAGCAAGGATACAAGTTTGAGTCCTTTTTAAGGAAATTGCCACATCGCTTTAAAATTACTGATGTTTTATTTAAAGAAGAAAGCAAAACAATGAATGCACAGAAGAGCAAATGAAAAGAAGTAATGGAGATGACCTCCGAGAGCCTTCTTTTAACATTTTAATTAGCAGATTTTAGAGGTTTAATCATAAGCGGTTTGTAAAGAAGAAACCTTTTGGAAGTTCATTTAAAGGGTTTCGTGTTCGGTTTTATGCATCTTGTGTTTAACCTTTTGACCCAGAAATGACAGTTCGACGTTTATTTTTAGAAGTAGAAATGTAGCTAAAATGTGGTCTGAATACAGCTAATTTTCTGTAGGTTAAAGAGCTGCATGTCGCGTTATATGAGGATAAATGCATCTGCATCATAACGTTAAAGGAAAAGAGGCAGACGTGCTGCTTCTGTACTCATTGACTCTGCGTTAAGAAGAAACATCCAACAGTTTCCTTACATTTAAACCTTAAATTCAAACAAGGAGAAATAGTTATTTTATTTTATTTTTTTAAAGAATAAAACACAAAGTCTTGATTGAAGACATCAACACAGCTCAGTTAAGAGTCTGGTTGTTGGTGGGGTTATAAGGTGGAGCGTGACATTTCAGTGCTGAAATTTAAATGAGAGAAGAATGCTGATTGGATAAGTGAAAGGCAGGTTAGACCTTTTTGGTTCAGAAGAGTGAAGATAATTGCAACTGATTGGAGCCGATAGAGTGAGAAAGATCTCAGACAGAAGATGCTAAAATGTGATCAAGTTTACCAAAGGACCGTTTTTTTAAGGGCGGGTTTTGCCTTAGTTACATGCTCCGGAACAGCAGATTGACCCATGCGGTTCTGTGGGTTTTTGGGTTGTCCGTGTTTGTGAAGGGACCTAAAAAGGAACTGCTGCATCATTGCGAGTCTGTGGTCTCTGACTTTGATATTTTGTGTGTGTTGCCATTTTTCATCCGCAGACAGCCCGTATCCATCCATAAAGACAGTTGGAATTAAGACCTTCTGCTTGCTTTAAATGTTTTTTTTCATTAATTTTCTGCTGCATGTGTTTGTTTATCTTATGTTATGTATTTTTTATAAACCTGATTAAAAAAATCCTGCTGATAAAGTCACTTCCTCTGACCTAAAACCAAACCTACGAGTTCAGCACATCAGATGAACTGCTGTCAGTAAATCCAGGGATAAACAGACAAATCTGGATTTGGCTTATGTGTGTCTATGTCTGAACAATGCAAATGTTGCACATATATGTAATTTCTGAAGGAAAAAGTGATGATGATGATGATGATGATAGTAGCAACCACAATTATATGACTTATATTAAGTCATCAATCGATCTAATTCTGCAACTGAAAACTTTCTGATTTCCATATTTATTTTCACATTAAAATGTATTTCAGGCTTTGTTCTTCACTCTACTTTGATGGTTGTCCAAAATGACTAAAGGGCTGATTTCATTTCATTTTCTGCCCTCAATGATTGTTTGCATCAGTCAGGAACTGGTCATGTTGTGTCCAGATTTTTGACCTTTGACTCTTGCTGACAGGTTCCTCTGTGGCGCAGCTTAAGGCAGTAGACCCCGAGGAGGAACCTCTGCTGTTCGGGGTCACTGGAGAAGAATCCATGAGGTTTTTTTCTGTGAATCCGGACACTGGCGTGGTCTGGCTCCGGCAGCAGCTCGACCGTGAGGTGCAAACTCCACACATATCAACTTCTTTTCTACATTTAGTCATGAAAGGGTTTTTTAAATCTCTTATATCAGAGCTCAGGAGGACAACAGTCATATTTGCAATGACATGTAAAATACCCCATCTCCTACGCCATCACATGCATTAGCAAAGAAAAAAGCTCTGCAAAGACGAGTGCGCATTTTGAAAAGTAGGAGATGGAATGTAAATTATCAAATGATGAAAGCAGTGAGCATCCAATATGAGATAAAACACACAAAGGTCCTGAAGTTCACGCATTTCTCAATCCTCTTGTTTTTCTGTTACTTTGCATAAAATTTGAAATGTTTCTTTGTTTCCTCCAGACCATGCAAGAGATGCAGGTGGTGTTCTTCGTCAGTGACAAACAGGAGGTAGGAGCTGAATCGCTCGTAGTTCTGATGGAGCTGGACCACATGTGACCTTCATGCCTCTGTTTCACCTTCATTCTGTCTCACTGTGTCTGCTTGACTCAATTCACTTAAGTTAAAAAGTACACCACCAACATTCCTCCCACTCTGCCCTGCAGGTGATCTCGGCCACATCGCTCCTCTTCTTCTTTTCTTGGCTCTTCATACTCGCTGCATATTTTCTGTTATACTTCTCTATTGTGTGGAGCTGCTTTGTTAAACTGATTTCCAAAGGTGTGTCCTCCTCTTCCTCCTCCTCCTCCAGGTGGTCAAAGACACAGTAAACATCCAGATTGGAGATGTGAATGACAACGCACCGACCTTCCATGGACAGCCTTACACCGTGCACATCCCTGAGGTAAGGGTGACACAATTTACTGACGTCTTACACACAAAAGGAAAAACACAACATTGCCTAAGTAGTGTTTAAAGACTCACTCAGATGAAAATTGTGTTTTTAGAATGTTTTTGTGGCATTTTTCTATTGATGGAGGACATATGTAAAGAATACTAAGTTCAAAATTGTATTTCTTTATTCAAATTGTTGTGAATGCAGGAGCAGACAAAAAAATGTTTGAAAAAGATCATAGAAAATAGGCTGGGCGGATAACAAGCTCCCTGCTCTGCTCTATTCTGATGCATCCACTTGAAAACAAATAGATCCTTGAACATCTTTGTTTTCTTTGTCTGAGCTGACATGTGAGGTAAATATGTACGACTGGATATTTTTAATATTGCTCGCAATTTTTGTTACAGCACTAATGTTAAGCTGGCAGCGTGAGAATAGACAGATCGAAATTCAAACATTGTTTTTTAGTTTATGCAACACTCATGCATTAAAACAACAATTTGCCATGGTAAAACTTACAACTAAAAGCAATAAATAATACAGGAAAAGGAAAAAAGTGCATCATTCAATCACTAAAACAGGAATTGCTAGATAAAAGGGAAACATTCATAAAATGCTTTCAAATTCTTAAAACCTGAAATAATAATACATATAAAAGAAAACCACATAAATACACTGTGGAAAAAAAAAAACAAAAAAAAAAAAACTTTGCACAGTTCAAGCCATCGTCTAAATATATTTCAACATTTCTCAGCCTAGTTTAAAATATTTATTGCAGTGGTATAAAAGTTGTTCTTAAGGATTTTTGTGCTGTAGCGTACCTGTAGCATTTCCCTGACGGCAACAGTGAGGGAGGGGGCTGTAAAGCTGAAAGAGGGGGCGGGGTTTCTCTGTGCTAATAGCTCCGCCCAAAATTCATGAGTGAGGTCAAGTTGAGTCAGCTTTATTTGTCAAATATACATTCATTAATGGATTACATTTCTTTCCTTTCATTCCTTATTGCAAACAGCAATTACAATAATAATAATAAAAGGAGTAAAAACAGTAGGATCTAATGTGCAAAATTAACATTAGGAAGTTTAAAGACAGAATGAACATGGTAAGATGGGTTGAATCATAAATTGAAAATAGTCCTAAAAATAGTGAACTCCTGCTGCTCTGCAGAAATTATGTCCTATGAAACAACACAGATTTTTTTTGAGCTAGGGTTAAAAAATGGCATAATCAAAATTTATGTAAACAAAAATGTAAACAGACGAAAATTACATTTTATTTACATGAAATGGAAACAGACATTAGACATTTTCTTCTTTTGGTGGAAATTAAAAATGACAACTCTGTTAAAATCCCTAAATATATTCAGAAAAAATGCATAGCTTTCTTCAAAGAAATGAAAAGCAATTTTCTGCAAAATACTTTTCTTCTCTTCCCAGTTTCTGTCACTTCCTAGTCCCCCCTGTGAATTTGCTACCTTCCCCCTGAGCTCTCACTTCTCTCCATCTTTATGTCTCCTCTTTGCTTTCTCCTGCATCTAATCCTTGATATGAAGAAATTGCCAGAGTGGAGGGGGGACTTCAAACAGGGGCTTGAATCCACACACACACTAAACACACCCACATCCCTTGTTGTGTTTATACTGTGCACACATCCTTTTCTGAGTTTTGGCCAAATCTTCAAAGCCTCTGACTTTTTCTCTTCCCAATCCATAAAGTAAAGGAAAAGTGAGAGAAATGAGGAGTATTTAGATGAGGTTGTTTAGATCACCCACAAGTGAATATTCTCCACTGTGGCCACTGCTCTGGTGTGGGAGGGGGGACAGCCGTCCACATGCAGACTCCTCCAGCTCTGAGAACAATTCTGTGCTGCTGGAGAAAGTCATTAAAAAAGACTGTTTGACCTCATGCTGCTCACATATTGTTAGTTCTCCAGCATCACTCAATCCTGCCGTACTATAAAATTCAAGGCTTGTGTTTCGGGCGAGGGGATGTGGTAATAGATCAGAGCACTTAAAACACTTCCGATGGAGTTCCTTCAGTTTTTAGTGTTGGCAGAAGCCTGGAAGAGTGAACCAAAGTTCAGTCAAGACAAACCTTGTTTCTGTGAACTAATTCACTCTTAGTTTCCAGATTGTGTATTACAATAATAATGGAGTTGAATCTACTTTCTGTAAGCTTCGCTCCTCCTTAAAGCCCCATTTTGATCATCTTTTGATCTGGATTTTAGATTTGGAGTTTAGATTTGGAAATGGTTTATTTCAAAGAATCAAAACAAAAATAAAATGACAAATAACAGAAATATAGAGATCTATCAAACTTTGTATGATTAGTCATCAATTGATTGGAAAATATATTTACAAATGCATAAATCTGTGAATAATTTAAATAAATATACTCTAAATTACAAATAGTAATAGTATTACTTCTTGTTCTTATGCTTACAGAACATGACACATTGAAACCATTCAATATTAAGTTTGTCAAAAAGTGTTTAATTAATTGCTTGAAATGGAGAGGGAGGAACCAAACATACTTAATCCCACTCATATTTCTTAATATCTATTTTAAAATAATTCCCAGTGGTCTTTTAACTATGATTATGTCATTTTTAGTTGTTTTCTAGGACATGATTTCTGCACAGTGGCAGTAAGTTTGCATCTGCATTTTTTCTACATCACAAATGAGCTCATTTTTAAACAGCATTTTTGCGTCTTCTCCTGATTCACAACAATTTGAATTCAAAAATACTCAAAAATGCAATCCACAATCACAAAGAGTGCTTCAAAAACTCAATTTTCATGGGAGTGGGTCTTCCCCTCGTCTGTTTTGGAGCGGCTCTCGTCCAGGAGTGGCTTTGTTTCCAATTGTTCCCTCTCCTCCACCTTATCTTATTTCCCCACAACTTTTTGTTCCTGCATTTTTATGGCTTATTACCTGTGTGACCCCACCTGACCTCTAGAGGACAAAGCAAACACTGTGCGACATCACTTCATCATGCTGTCACTCACTGGACATGCCACAGTAAGTGGGGTTAGAATGCCATCAGCACATCAGAGGGAAAGATGGGAAAAGGTGACCGGAGTGAGAGATGACAGAGGAACTAAAGGAGCAGCAGAAATACAAATATTAAGATTTAACAAAAGCAAAATTGCCGGGAGCACAAAAGAGAAGGACAGAGGCCAAGCAGAAGAAAAAGGACAATGTGCTTAAGGGCTGTGGAAACCGTCTGGTGTGGAGTTGAAGCAATGTGACTGGAAAGGTGAGCAGTGCAGCAGAGAGACTCGAGTAGAGTCTACCGTAATTTCGTTTTAATTTGTAGAGCCATAAAGAGGGTGGAGGGGAGCAGGTGGGCTGCTAGCATTCCCTCTGTCAGTGCTAATGAGCTGTCCAGATTTACAGCATGCACACACTCAGGCAGCAAAGACTCGGCAGAAAGTGTAACGACTATCAACAGAAATAAGGTTTTGATGGAACAGCAGATGGGGTTCAATCCTGTCTCATATTGTAAAAGATGACTGAGTGAAAATACAACAGGAGCTTTTCATGGTCCCATCATGCAGGCAGGCAGCTCTAGTTCATGTGTCAAGCTCACAACTGTTCAGACTCAAAAGTTTTTTCTTTTATTTTCTTTCACACATTTATTACTTTGGCTGCTTGACCCTCAGCGTCCCGCTGAGAGTTGGTCCTTCCATCATTGGAACCATGATGCTTTCAAGCTCAAACCCTGCTCACGCTGAGCCCAGTAGGTGTCACCTCCTGGGGTTCCAGGACACAGAGGAGGGTTTTTGTGAGCATGTGTTTCAGTGTCCATCTCTAACGTACAAACTCATAATGCTGCCGTTTGAGTGCACACATGCTGGACGCTGGAAATCATGAAGTCAGGAATTCGATCAAAGACGCCTCAGGATTTATAATGATGAGCTTTTTTTAAGCATTCATTATCATGACTAGTTTGACTGTGACCTGGTCCACTAAGTCTTACGCTACAGACACACCGAGCATGTGACGCAGGTTAGAACGTACATTAAGCCCACAGTGTTCACACAGGACAAGCAGGGAGGGGCTTCTTCTTCTTTTCTTTTTTCACTTTTCATTAGCGCATGTCTGCCTCCTACAATTGGAAGAGTTTTGGTGCAAAATGTCAAAGCGGTGCAAATCTGGTGAATATTGCTACAGACTTTTTCTCTCACAACTCTATTCCAATGTATCAATCAATCAATCAATCAAATTTTATTTTTAAAAAAGAGCTTCTCATACTTTGCGCAGCTCGAAGCGCTTTACATTAAAAACAAAAACATATACAAAAAGAAAACCTTCACTATGGAAGACTTGATGTCATAGAACTCCAGCCGAGCACAAACCACAATTATTAATTTCTCCTTTATGATCAGTTATCAATGTGAATCGGTTGGTACTTCCATTAATTAAAAGGGATGCCTTCCATACGTTACTACCAAATCGGAGTCCCTGGTTGGTCCAAGTTCAACCTTAAATGAGTGTTAAATGGCCACGGATTTGTATGTAGAGTTTGAAAATAGTTGTAGAAACGCGTGAACGCAAGTGTTTTAAACACGGAATCCAGAAATAGACAATTATGAGCAAAGTGACTGAGGTCTGTTTTTTTCCCACATCTGACTAAAGCTGTTAGGTGCAACAAATCAAAGAAAACTTGTGAAGAAGACATTTTGGGAAGTTCTTTTTATTGGGGAATTAGATTTTCACTTATTGTGTCACCTTTTCTGTTATTATCTTTTCCATTTACTGCTGACACAGTAAAGCTTTTTGATTGTGTTATCTAGTGTTTTTTTTTTTAAATACAGCATTTATATTTTTAGCTGTTAAACTGGAGACTTGACTTGCACAAAGTGGCTCATCTGTGGATTAAATTTACAGAGACTCAATGTTTACAGATAATATCTTTGTTTTCCATTTATTCCAGAGCCGTGAATCCCTCAGTTTGTTTCATTGTGTTGTTTTTTTCTTTCATTTATATTATTGCAGAAATACAGATTGTATTACTTTATGATATTTCAAAAAGTTCCCATTCATCCTTGTTGTTTCTGCAGTTTACATACAGCATGGAGGAACTCTGCTTTCACAATGCACACATGCAGGGTTGTGGAGCTGACTTCTGACCACAACCGTAAAGCAGCACACACACAGAGGTATTAAATGTCTTGGCAAACCAGGCAGACGAGTAAGAGTCTTCAAGTGAAAGATACCCAAACTTAATCCTTTTACCGTCTCTCAGGTATGTCAGGCAGAAGCTCAAATCCCTTCACTTCCTTCATACTTTTATCAGTTGAATCTCAATGTCCCTCTAACCTACAGTGAGCTCAGATGAACTATGGCTGATGTTAGGGCTGCAAAAGATCTGGTGAAAGTCTGATTTTTTTAACACAAAAAAACTTTTTTTTTTTTTTTTTTGATGAGATGCTCGACTGCTCTTTGCACCATCAGTGCAGCTGATGTGCAAAAGACAAAGTCACAGCGGCAGCATCTCAGACCACCAACTATTCACTGCTTTTGTCTCCAAACAATTCTGGCTTGAGTATTTTGAAGACGTTTTCAGCATAGAACGTCTAAATGAGCTAGTTTTGGAAAAGACGGCATCTTAAGTTTCTTCTCTGTGGATAAGATGTTTTGATGTAAGATGTGATTCTGTGGCATCAAAATAAATGTGAAGTGTCCACTGTCACTGTCAGGTAAAAAGACTAATCATTCCTTTTTCATTTTATATATTTTTTAAATCATTTTTTGTCTGATAGAAAACATTTTTTTAATGTTGCATTATGAAAAACATGTAATTTATGCTTTTCAAGAATTGTCCGGAAACATAAACAAAACCTTTTATATTTCATAGTAAAATAAAATATTTGTAAAGCAACTTCCTTCAGCTTGCACACAATTTTCAGCAAAGTGATATTGTGTAATAAAAAAATACACTCTGGCTTTTTGAAGATGAAGCTGGATTTTTTCCAAAAGGATCTTTTCCTGCAGAATCCAGGGGTTGCTGCTGAGTTGTGACTGGTTGACAGGCGGAGGCCTCAAAGGGAATTCTCACTGACATTAAGACCCTAAGCCTCATACACAGAGATGGAGGGATTTAAAGAGAAAATGAAAAAATTGAATAAAAAACACTAAATTGAATCAAAATTGAACTCACCTTCAGCTGCCGTTTGTTCTGTTTTTCTCTTTCAGAGATTTTGGTGCAGAAAGAACAAAGACAGTTTCAGTTACATTTTTCAAATTAGTTCAGTTTTTAAAAATACAAAAAAAACATTCTGATCATATTCTTTAAATACAATAAAAAACCTCAGATATACTGACCTGTTTTACTTAACAAGATCTGTCAAGTCTCACAGGAAGAAGTTAGCCGTTTCAATCTTGACTGAAGCTTTCTTTGACGTTTCCATCTTCTTCTCAGCCCGCTTGGCTTTGTGGTAAATTTCAAAGTTTCCTGCTAACATTTAAAAGCATAAATACCCGGTTTTTAGTCCCTGGACCTGCTGACTTATCATATCTAGTGTATGAATTTATTGTTTTTTGCACTTTTTTCTGCACAGTCACAATGACTCAGGTTTTGCTGATAACAGATGACGATACAAAAAGATCTTCAAAGCTGAACATACTAAAGCAGGAAGAGAGGGGAAAAATTAGATTTTAAATCTGAATTATAATCATCTGCTCTATAATTAGAAAAACTGGACATTATTCTTCTCAAATTTGCAGTAAAAGTTTCTAAAGCTAACCAGCTCAAATATAGATGCATTATTCCTCAATTTTTTTCCTTTAAAAAAAATCCTACATTATTTTATAGTTGTCATTTGATCAATAAAGCTTTTCTATTTTTATTATAAAAAAACAAGGTAGATGCAAGATGTTTTACTTACACTGCTGTTGTTTTAGGGCATTTTTTTTCCTTTCTCGAACATGTTTTGCATAAAAAAACAGTCTCTTTGGATGACTTTAGTTGAATTTGTTAAGACGTTGGGTTGTAGTTCTCTGTAAGTCTTAGTAATCAACGGAACCATGAAATGGAAAATTGTAGATGTTTTGATCTGAAGCCATGTTCTGTTGTACCAAATATAAAGAAGTCTGAGTTAAAGGGTTCTCTTAGTTTTCATACTCTGTTGATTCATTTTACTTTGCTGTTTGTTTAATATTTATTTTGTAATCAATAATACTACAAATTTCATGATTTGCTGAAATTTGTTTGTTTCTTTTTTTTTTTTATGCATCCTAAAATATTAAGATATAAAGTTTTGGTCAAAAACAAGAGGATAGAGGATCCAAAATGCAGAGAACAGACTTATATTTTGGAACTAAACTCAAAGTGTGACCAAACCATAAACCACTAGAGAATGAAAAGTAGATACCCTTCCAATGGATATATGAAGTTAGATTTGTTACAGAAGTCTGTCACTTAAATTGTTTCAAACTTATACGAGATTTGTATCTGTAAAAAGATTTTGTTCTTGAATAAAGTGTCTGTTAAAAAAATTTGTACCAAAAAGTAATTTGTAAAATGTTTCATGACTGCAGAAAAAAATAGCCGTCCATAAAAATTCTTTGTGTGTGTAAAAAAGTTTGTGCACATATTAGTATGCGTATTGATTTAAAATTCAAGTCACAAGTAAGAGATTATTACAATTATTACAATAGAGATTACAATTATTTTGCTTCACAATAAATAAACCAATCATCAGCCTTTCACTGTCGCCCAATCAGAGCACTGCTTGTACGAGCAGATCAAAGGTATGATATCCTTTCCAGGAAAAAAAAAAAACTAAAAAAAGCTAAATAAAATGCTTTTTCATTCTACAGAAGATGACAGAATATACCAGAAATATGGTAAGTGACGTTTTTCTACAATGTTGCACCCAAAAAATATGTTGATCATCATAGTACTTTTTTTTTTCTCCTGGTGTGGATTTCATGCTTCTGATCAGCAGGTCCAAGCAGGGCTCTGATTGGGTGAAAGTGAAAGGCTGCTGATTGGCTGATTTATTGAGAAGCCAAAGAATTATACTGGTGACTTGGATTTCGTGCACATTCTTGTATGCGTACGTGACATTTCACACACAGACAAAACATTTTTTACCGATAGACAACTTTTTCCCAGACACAGAAACAAATGACTTTTCACTAATACAAAACTTTTTCATGGACTGACACTGACGAAAGACACACAAATCTCTTATTAAGAGATCTACACAAATTCGGTATGAAACTTCTTCATGGACGGACAATAATTTTGTAACAAATCTAACTTCATACAAATGAGATGATGAGAATAAACTGAAAACCAGACACTTAAAGACACTGAGTGCATTTAGCTGACTTAACAGAAATGAAGGAAGCTGTGGATGATGATCAACTTGATCCTGGTGTGACTGTGACAGAAGGAAGACACAAAACACGACAACAACCAACAAGACCGAACAAAATCCTGTGAGGGTAAAATCCTCGCCGGTTTAAAATGTTCCACCTTTTGTCCACATGACTAAACAGTTTAAAGTGAAAAGCAGATCTAGGATGTGAGGAGTCAATATAGTTTATCCTCTGAATATTCTGTTTGTGTTTATGTAAAAACTACAGAGCCGACAAAGAGCCCGTACGTACGACCAGCTCAGAGCATCCTTCTGAGCTCGAGGGTTGAAGCAACAAATGATGCCAACGCATGGTGTTGCCACCTGTAAAAGTAAATCACCTTCTTTTTCTTTCTTTTTCTGTCACTTAATCTGACTGAGCATGAAGAGCACCTTGGTTTTTTGCCGCTTGCAGAGACGGGTGCAGATTTGGTTGTCAAGAACAGGAGAGCCGCTGTGTTTGTGAGAGTCTCCGAGTATTTGGAGACAGAAAGACAGAGAGAGGTGAGGTGTGAAAAAACTAACGGAAGTAAAGAGGGAGTACGTATGGAAGCACTGAAACGGGGGGAAGACGGAGAGAGGACGGCTTGGGCTCCCAGAAGCCATTAAAGTTTGATTCCCCCACTCCTCAGTCTTTGAATAAATCAACCTGTCGCTCTCTTTCTACCCATTCTTTCAAGTGTGCCGTTCCCACCCCCCCATGTTCTCTCCCACCCCGCCTTTGGCTCTCTCATGCTCAATAACACTATCTGGGCACAGTTGTGAATTCTGACAAGGTCTTGCTGACATGAAAGACATTTATGTTTCTTGTCTGCCTCCATATTTTCCTGCTGCTCCTGTTTATGCGAATGTCTTTATGAAGAGAAAAATAATGGCTTCTGCTGCTGATGGCATGTCAGTGAAAACAAAATTCTTCGGAAGAAAATAATTAACGGGTGGGAAAATGTTTGTTTGACTACAAAGCGGTCCGCACACCTCACCAGCTCTGCATGTGGAGATGTTTGATTCATCCAGCAGGTTTTTCTGCTTCTGTGACCAGAGGTTTACTTGATGGAGCTTCAGTCTGATTTGCACTCAACTATGACAGAGATGGTGAGATCTGCTGTAGAGATCGGTGATTTGTTTTAGAAAAGCAAAGGGAAACACAGGAGAAGCATTTTCTCCCAGTTGAATTCCACAATTTTTCCTTCAGGTTCCACTCTGATCATCTTCTGATCTATTTTCAAAGCTTTCCCTGTGATCTTATCCAAAAACCTTTAGCTTTTTTAGGACATAATTTCTGCAGAACGCCAGGAGTTTGCTAGAAATTCACTTCTGAGTTGGAATGATGCTGGTGTGGCATGACCTGACTTCATTTCCCATCATCCCTTGTATCTCCCTAATAAAAACAAAGACGTGCACGGATCTGTTGGTCTGCAAGTGGTTGCATTAGAATGGGGCTGAGCAGGGAGCTTGCTCAGCCTGGTGTATTTTCTTCATCACAAATAGGATTTTTTTCTTCGAAATGTTTTTGTCTGCTACTGGTTCACAATGATTTGAATATGACAACAAAGACAGTACCTTACCATGACAACAACGTTTTGAAATTTACCATCATTATAGCAGATGAGAGTGGTTAAGCTTTTATTGTTTTTGTACTTGTTGGTTTAAAAGAGTAACAAAGAGTTTAAGTATTGAGAGATTATGTTTCCATAATTTCCAAAAACATGATGAAAGCATCAAATATTTAATTAAAAACTCTAAAGACAACATTTATCCAGTTTTCTCTATTTTAAATAATGCTCCTTTTTTGTTGGGGGTAATTTTTAACGTAATCTTTTAACCCCTTTGATGACTGCATTCATTTCCATCTGTGAAAAACATGACTTGTGTTTTTGCTTTTAAGTAGATGATAAATGAGAATGAGTTTGGAGCAGAAGTGGTTTGATGCATCTTTCCATGAAAAGGCATCAATGGAGCTGAATGTATTGGATCATTATCATTGCGTCATATTTCTCGAGTAGGTTAAACCTGAAGGAATAGTGCAGCTTTCTGCTTGACCACTTGTTTCCGGGCCTGAATCCATCTGAGGGCCTGTTTAGGGTTGGAGGAAAGCCCAGTCGGCCTCGTTAGCTGGAGTTCTGCTGCAGAAGCTCCGCTGAGGAAAGCGAGGCCGGCTGGAGCGCGTGCAACATGGATTAATGAAAAAAAAGTCACAAGATGCTTTAATTAGTGTGACTCCTTTCTTTTGCAGAGATGGTGCAAGCAAGTGACAAAGCTTAGGGATATTATGTTGCATAATCCAGCAGAACAAATGCTAGACAATAATCCTGTGAGATGGCAGGAGGATGTCCAGACTGATGCACTCAGATGGAACGTCCCACTACAGCTAATGGGGGAAAAAGTCCTTTTTGGATGGTCAGTTTGTTTACAGCTGGTTTTGTGTAAAAATGCACCATCAGGACAAAATGAGGTTATTAACTGACCCAGTGAATCCCTGTGATTCTGTGAATGAGGTTTGACTCAAATTCCACCACCATAATCTGAGTAATGGCGTCATTCACACAATAAACACTTTAAATAACTGCTGCTGAGTGTGATTACACATAAAATAATTATGTGGAATTGCTTTTGAACATTTTCCTCACTTGTTTTTTTCTTTTTTTTTTTAAATCATGCTGTTGTTCGGGCGCTCGAGCTCATTCTTAAACCTGCTGATGTCCTGATGGTGTAAACCAATGGATTTGAAATCTAAGTGAACTTTTCTTCTTTATGTTTACATGGAAATTACATGGTGAAAGCTGTTCTAAAATCTTCTTGATTAAAAAAAAAAATAAAACAAAATAAGATGTTTAAGTTCTCATTCAGACTCACAGCATGTGAACATGCAGCTTCAAAAGTCCAGAAAAGAAGTGACGTCCTTCAAAGACGACTGAGATGGTCAGACATAGAAGCTCTGATCTTCTGAGCGTTTCAGAGCTGATGCCTTGCAAAAATTCTTTCAGCTGCTCCATTCTTCCAGTGATTAGTTCGTCCTATTGGTTATTACAGCTGTATTGAAGATTTTGACCTGAAAGTCAGTCTTGGTCTTGAAAGTTTACCATTGATCACTTGCAGTTTTCCCTAATCCAGCCATACATGAAGGATTACATGTTGGATCAATGAGGATTATGTGATCTGAAGGTGAAACAATCTATGGTCTGATAAAGGAAAGTTGAGCAGCTGAACTAGAACTGCATTTGGTAAAGTGGCAAAGTGACAACAGATTAGAAAATTGTTCATCTTTGGTTAATTATCTTGTAACCTGTCATAGCATGAGGAGAAAAACTGTGAGTATTCTGTACAATTAAAAATAAAGAAAGAGGCTGATTGGACAGGTGTGATGCACAGACAGGTTGACCAGAGTAGACAGCAGCTGGTGAAAGGTGTTTGATTTCTATAATACATTTTCTTAATTTTCTTCTTAACATTTTGTGTTTTAACTGTTCAAGAATTCTCCCTATATTTTATTGCTTTTGTTTTCAATCTTCTCCACAAACACACTCCCTTTAACTCGCTTCTTATTGGATGTAAATATTTGATGCTTTAGTCATAAACTTGCTGTTGATAGTTTGCAGCAGTTCAGTAGCTTTACCAACTTAGGGAAATAAGTTGAAAAAACAGGCAATATTTGTTTCTTCTGTAATGTATGAAAATCCATGTTTGCATTATGTGAAAAAATATTAAATAATTCTGAAGTGTTGAAGGTATTTACACCAAGCATTAGCTTTGCCTCCTTAACTCCAGTGATGCAATATCTTCTTAACCAATTACAAAAGCAACAGGATCAATACATTTAGGCATGTAAACACGCTAAAGATGACCTGACAGCATCTGACTAATTGGAGAACACTACAAAAAACCCGTGTGATGCTAATGAAGCTGTCAAATCCGTTCTGCGGTTGCACAAACTGTTTATGTCCCACATAAAGACGCAGACACAAACACCTGCACAGAAATAAAGGCCGCTCTTCTCCTGGTCTCTTACTCCCTCATGTCTTTAAAAGAAAGGGGGAACTGATTAAAGTTAGAGTTTTATGGCAATTTGTGGAAAATATGACAAAATAAATAAATAATGCCAGAGTTTCCTGTTCCCCTCGGCAACGGCCGTTTATATGATAATCAGTTCTACTCTAATTTGCATTTAATTTTATTCTAAAAAATGATTTAAAACGCAAAAATGAAAGATAGGGAAAATGACGGGAGCCAGATTGTTGCGGAAAAAAGCAAATAGGTTTATCATCTATCTTTCACTGTTATCAGGTATTTCATTATCAGGGACTCAGTGTGTCAATGTGACTTTCAGATGTTTCTATTAACTGTAAATCCTGGTTTGCTTTTTTACTGCTTTAATAATATTAATTTCTTTGCACAGATCATTTTATCCAGCACAATTTGATCTGCATCTGGCTCTGTTAGAATACTATTTATAGACTCAGAAAGGAAAGCCTATCGCAAGGTTCATTTGCAATATGAAGCAGTTCAAACCTCACAGATAAAATAATAGAATTTGCCAAAGGGTTTTATTTATTTGCTAATATTTTGGACGTTTCTCTTGATTTTCTTTGCTTACAGGAACAATTTAAGCAACACGATGTGATCGGGGCAAGTTCTCCTTAGAGGGCATTCTCATCTGATGATCATGTCTTTACAAGACCTTTTCATCAGATCATGTTCTCATCAGAAAAAAAACTTTCCATCAGATCATGGTTTCTTCAGATCATTTTCACCTTAGAGCAAATTCTTATCAGGTGACGTTTTCTCAGTTGGTGTTCTCCAAAAGTTTATTCTCCTCAGAACATGATTATCTTACTCTGGAATGAAAACTATTTAATGCAAATGTTAGAAAAAGTCTTTGGATGTTAAAAACAAAAAAAATCCCTTTTTGACGCTCTGAATACAAGTTTCACATTTTGAATGAATAAAACTTTATTTCTATAACACTTTACGATGTCATCAGGGACTTTAAATTGTTTTACAAGAAAAAGAGGGATAAAAATAATTTTTTAAATGTAGTTAATTAGGATGAAAACTTATGAAGAAACAAAACATGAAGGCATAAACCTACAAAAACCAAATAAAATACATAAAAGATAAGAATCAAAAGGAGTAAAGGAAACAATGCCACCACCTAATGAGTATTAACGGCCATTCTTAATATGTAAGTCAGTCGTTCATTTCCCCTGTTAAAGGTGAAAACGTTTCTGTAATTATTTTGGTGACAAAGGTTTGTTTTTTTGTTTTTTTTCCTCTCTTGTTCTGATCCCGTAGATTTACTCCAAAAGGAGACAAAGCTTCGACCAAAGTTTCAAGGATTCCCTGTAACAGCTTGGGAACCTCTTTTCACGCCTCACATTTGGGATTGTGGATTGATATAGATAATGGTAAATAACAGAACGAGGGTGCAGAACTTGCTGATTTGGCCCGTCCTTGTACCCTTCCAGTGGGATCAGTCCATCTGTTTCTCTCTGGCTCTGTGGATCCCTGCGGCATGCTGGGCCTGATTACCTTTACATCTAAACAAACAGCTCCGGTGCTCTGGAGGCAGACAGCCGTGAGCTCTGACGGGGCAGCTCTGGTTGGCCAGTTGCTGCACTAGACTGATGAGGCAATAAAGATTTATTCTTCTTACAGATAAAACCTGCACACTTCTTGCACCTGTCCTCTACTGAAAGCTTTTCAATTGTTACCTTAATTTTCTTGCCAATCAACAATTGCTGCTCCCTCATGCATCACCTCAATTGTTATTCTAGCTTTAATATTCTTAAATAGTTATTTTCTTTAACTAATATTGGGAAGGAAATTGAAGAATGCATTAATATTAGCAGAAATGTTCCTGTTCTTACTGAAAATGTGAGACTTCATTGCACAGCGAGTGGATTATGCTCGGTCTGTTTTTTTCCTCACGGACACACGACCACGTTCTTCCTCAGAAACTGTCCTTGGCCCGCTCCTCCTCCTGTCTGCTGGAGTGAAATTATTTTGTCCGGCTCAGTGCTTCTCCGCAAATTTGCTCTGCCGGGCCACAGGGTGGGCCGAGCGGAAACGAGTGGAAAAACAAGATGGAAGAGGAGGTGTATAATTGTAGATGATTTTTGACTTCAGTTCTGTACAGTACACAAAGACTCAGTCGGTTTTACTGTAAATGCTGTATTGTGTTTTCTTGAGCAATACAGCAGAAGTTCATAGGCCACAGGAGGTCAAATGAGTTCCCAGGGAAAGGCTAAATGTCACAACTCAGAAGAAAGGACCTGAACGGTCAGAACAGCAGGCCGGGTTGAAAAAGCTGAAGTAATCTGAAATCGCTTCAAGCTGTTTCAAAACACAAAAGCTACAAAAATACCTGATAAAAGGAAGGAATTCAGGACACAAAAAAAAGGTACAAAAATATCAAGTATGTTGGAATTACACAATAAAGCAGCAATCTGGCAAAAATGTAGCTGTCAAAGGTATGCCTAAGAGGAGGTTCTGGGTGTGATTTTACAGATTAAGTCTATAACAACACTGTGCCTTTTGATTTTTGTTTTACATCAAGTTAATTTCTGTAGATAAAATACAATTCTGTGAGTATGGAGCTTAAGCAGTGGGCAGCTGGACCCAACGAGGAAAGAACTGGAAAAACATGTTCTGTATAAAGAAAAGCAAAAGAGTTTTGATTGTCACACAGTGTTCTAACTAAATTCACTGCGTCTCTTTTTTTTAATAGTTTAATATTTTTTTTTTATAGTTTTTTTTCATGCCTTATTCTTAATACATTTCTAAAATAAAAGTGAGTTTTAAAATCTCACAAATCCAAGTGAAGTATTTTCTGTAAGTCTCTGTTCTTAAATTCTTCATTTAAGGCTCTATTACCTTAATTCCAGAACTGGTATTTTAAATGGAAATCATTTCTGGAAGTTTTCAATTTAAAGTGAAACCATAGAGTTAAATTGATTTAATGATATACCGGTAAAATTAAAGTATGATAATATTTAATGAGAGAATAGGATAATCGATTGTGCATCTCTTATGTCTAACTGAATTAATTGGCAACTCAAAGTTTATATTTAGATTGTTTTTGAACTTTGCTGATCTATAAAATTACATTTGAGAAATAAATAAAAACTTTCGTTTTTGTACAAATACATATATATATATATATATATATATATATATATATATATATATATATATATATATATATATATATATATATA